>NW_009951940.1:157392-160665 GCF_000747805.2 Chaetura pelagica
AGAATTTATGTGGAGGATACTTCATTAGCAGCAAGGTCATGACAAAAAGCCTGAATACAAGTACTCCCCATCTGTGCTCACTTCAGTTCAAGTTATGACTGTTTATTTAAGAGATGTGACAATAACATGTTCTCCTAGAAGAAAAGATCTTCCCTTTAAAAAGTGTTTGCAAATCACTGGTAAGGAGCTGTTGTAAGGGTTATGCCGCTTACCACAAGAAAAGGTATGTCTCCCATAAAACGTGTTCTAAATCACCTTCCTTTACCATAACAATCTTCACAATCTTCACTGGCTTGTACTATAGTTATATATTTGCACATTTCTGTTTTGTTTATAAAGTATCAACACATAAATTCCCCCCAACTCCCCCCCCATTCCTTGTACTCATTCCATTTTTAAGCAGAAATGTATTGAACCTCATGAAGTTCAACAAGGCCAGGTGCAGGGTCCTGCACCTGGGACTGCACAACCCCAGGCACAAATACAGGCTGGGGGGAGAATGGCTGGAGAGCAGCCCTGAGGAGAAGGACTTGAGGTGGTAGTTGGTGAGAAGCTCAACATGAGCCACCAGTGTGTGCTGGAGCCCAGAGAGCCAGTTGTGTCCTGGGCT
The DNA here is from genome assembly GCF_000747805.2 of Chaetura pelagica. Taxonomy (NCBI): domain Eukaryota; kingdom Metazoa; phylum Chordata; class Aves; order Apodiformes; family Apodidae; genus Chaetura; species Chaetura pelagica. The sequence continues at coordinate 158,003 of NW_009951940.1, forward strand.
GCACCAAAAGAAGTGTGGCCAGAAGGGCCAGGGAAGGGATTCTGCTCTGCTCTGGTGAGATCCCACCTGGAATACTGGGTCCAGCTCAGGAAAGACCTGTTGGAGACGGTCCAGAGAAGGCCCACCAAGATGATCAAGGACCTGGAGCAGCTCTGCTCTGGAGACAGGCTGAGAGAGTTGGGCTGTTCAGCCTAGAGAAGAGAAGGCTCCAAGGAGACCTTAGAGCACCTTCCAGTACTTGAAAGGGGCTCCAGGAAAGCTGAGGAGGGGCTTTTCATCAGAGAAGACAGTGATAGGACAAGGAGAAATGGTTTTAAACTGAGAGAGGGGAGATTTAGGTAGGATATCAGGAAGAAATTCTTCACTCAAAGGGTGGTGAGGAACTGGAACAGGTTGCTCAGGGAAGCTTCTGATGTCCCATCCCTGGAGGTTTTTAAGGCCAAGTTGGATGAGGTTTTGTGCAACCTGGTCTAGTAGTGGGTTCCCTGCTCGTGGCAGGGGGTTTGGAACTGAGTGATCTTTAAGGTCTCTTCCAACCTTCATGATTCTATGATCCTATGATTCCACCCGTGGTGAGGTGGGTTTCAGCAGGTATGAACCCAAGCCCAAGGAGGAGGGGTTAACTGCTCGAACCCCTCCTTGTTCTGTTGTTGAACCCTTACAGCTGTGAACCTTCCTCTTCCCATGAGTCTTGAAAATCTTAACTGATACACTTGACAAAGGAACTTATTCTCATGGAATGGTTCAGTGAATCTTTGGAAAACCTTCTTTGTTGCAGGGTGCAATTAAATGAAGTGCTCCTTAACATTTGTAATGACCTTGAGATGGTGTTTCTCCTTTGGTATGATCAAGTAAAAGTACCTGCCCAGAATCAGATAGACTTCAGCTGAGCTTGAACTTTAATTAATCTCCTTCTGGATGGGAATAAAAGCAGATGAGCCACCAATGTGGAACTAAGCACATTCTCATATGGCATTAAAAGCTTTCATTACATTCATCTGACATTTTTCCCCAAGGTCACCACCTCCTGCTTCTCTCCCTTTTGCTCAAGATCCAGAAGCATGAACATGTGCTAAAGGCATCCATCATTTTCTGACCACCACAAGAGAGATGCTTGAAATCAAGCTTCTCAGCAAAGCTGACAACATACTTGGATATAACAAGTGGTAGAAACTGAGAGATTTAGTTAACTTCTAGGAGAAGAAGTAAAACAAGACACGTATACCTTCACCGTCCTAGAGAATTATTCAGGCTAGACAGCTTATTTTGAATCATCCTTTTAAATCCATACATAGAAGTCTGGTTTAAGTTGCCATAAGTGCTCCTGCAGATCTCTCCTCAGATCTCTACAAAGCCTTTGGGCAGTAAGGGCACAGGGAACAATTGTCTCCTTCAGTAAATCACCTGTGCAGTCACACACAGCTCTGTCCTGCAAGGCTCTCAGCTCTCCTCTGGGGCACAAGGAACTTTTGCTGACACTGATCCAAGGCTGATGGAACTCTGCAGCAGCCTGCAGAGCCAACTGTGAAGGTTAGAGACTAGGAGAAAAGCCCAATATCTCTCCTCTTATTCACAAGAGTATAAACTGAGAGACACTAATCTCCAGACAACTGCAGGCCTATGAGCTGGGATGACTAATTCCACAAAGACCAGTCAATGCCAACTTGTTTTAAGGGAGAGAGGTGAGATCCTTGTGTGCTGTTTTCACAGAAGAACATCACAACCCATGTGGCAAGGCTCCTGCAGCTCAATGTGTCATCTCCTAATAGGATGCAAAACACCTGCCTGGCAAGATCAGGATTATTTGAGCTGAGCTCATGCATTGCATGTTTGTTTTTTTTTCTATTGAATCCCTCTTTAGCATATATTTATGTCAGTTGACAAAGTGAAAGAAGCAATTTCCTTAAATATTAAGCATTCATACATAAATTGCAGCCTAGTGGAATCTTGTCCTATCCAATTGGAATCCTTTATCTATTTCTGTTACATAAGAAAAGCAAATAATTTCTTATCGGTTGACTTTGAAACACAGGCAAGTGTTCACTTGGAGTGTTATGAAGTGTCAGCTTTTCTACAGCATTTACTTTTCATGCTCTTAATTTCTCATTTCATTATCTTGCCTCATTCTCTTGCCATGTCAGTGTTTTGATTCGATGGCTTCCATGTGACAAGAGCTCTTGCTGTGTGAGCAATACAAATGCAGCTTTATACAACTTGCTATTGAGGCAGTTCCTTTCCTTAGGAATTTCTTAAAGCTGCCAGGAGACAAGGTGTACAAGAGAAGCTTTGATATGCACAGCAGGCTAAGCCCTCCTGCAGTCCCTGCCGTGGTTTGCTCTGCAAAATATGTCTTCCTTTGTTCCTGACTTGCAGAGCTTTGATCTGTTATTGCCCTGGCAAGGGAGAAGTGGCACCTCACACTTTTATCTCCCAGTGTTCCCACTTCAGTCGGTGGGATGTTTGCCAAGTTCTTATCCAGAAAATATTGTTGCTTTAATGCCTGCAGGAAGGCTATAATTTTCTCTTGCCTTTTCCTGGACTAGGTCCCTACCCCAAACAGAGAATGAAAAGCACATCTGGGGCAGAATCTATTTCTGTCAGTGATGACCAAGTTGAGATCCCAGCCCTCAGAAGTAATCCAAAGGAGACATCAAACTTGGTAG
>NW_009951940.1:160700-177385 GCF_000747805.2 Chaetura pelagica
TGTTCACACAGCATGGATGAGCCTGATACCTCTGTGTTAGAAAGGAAAGAGAGATGAGTAAAAGCAGGTCATAGAATATCATAGAATAGTTAAGGGTAGAAGGGACCTTAGATATCATCAGGTTCCAACCTCCCTGCCATGGGCAGGGACACCTCCCACCAGACCAGGCTACACAAGCCCCATACAACCTGCCCTTCAACTCCTCCAGGAATGGGGCTTCCACAGCCTCCCTGGGCAACTTGTTCCTGTGCCTTCCTATCCTCATGGTGAAGAACTTCTATCTGACGTCTAACCTAAATCTCCCCTCTTCCAGTTTAAAACCATTTCCCCTTGTTCCATCACTGCCCTCTCTGGTGAAAAGCCCCTCCCCAGCTTTCCTGTAGTCCCTTCAGGCACTGGAAGGTGCCCTAAGGTCTCCCTGGAGCCTTCTCTTCTCCAGGTTGAACACCTCCAACTCTCTCCATAGCAGAGCTGCTCCAGCCCTTTGGTCCTCTTCATGACCCTTCTCTGAACGCTTTCCAACAGTTCCATGTCTTTCCAGTTAGCCTGATCCCATGAGTATCATGATAAACAAACATGGAAGAATAAAATCAGTTTCCATGAGGAACTCCACTTGGTAGAATAACAAGAATCAAGGAATGTCTTGCTAGACAAATATTTGCCCTTTTTTCCTGTTAGGTAGCAAAGATGTATCAGCACATCTCTCTCTCTTCTGGCTTTATTCTCTCCCTACATCACATCTTGGAAAGGAACTGGTGCAAACCTTGACTCACTTGGGGAGTCCCACTGCTCACAAGTGAAGTGAGGAAGGGACCATTCCTGTGAGGGAAGCAGGATGCTGGAAAGGGATCAGCCTGTGGTGCAAGGAAGTGTCTGAGCAAATTTATTCAGAGAGAACAGAACAGCCCTTGTTTGCACTGCACATCCCTTTGTAGGAACACGAGCTCACATCTCTTCAGATGAAACTTTAATTGACATAATGGAAAATTGCACCACTGGGATGAGCAGAATCATTTGTGTATATTCCAGCTGTATTTATGCTGTGAGCTGACTCACAACTTAGATCAATTCAGCTTGAAGATTGTCTCTCTCATTTACTGGTCTAAAGGAGGAAAAGACCAAATTCTGTACACTTATTCCTGCAAAAGTGCTCTGGTAAAGATTGCACCAAGAATTCCTTGGAGTGGATGCTGAGCTACCAAGTACAAGTTCTCCAATTATACATTTAAAAAAAAAACAACCTGTAGTCACACATTTTTGAGTTTATTTCTTTGCTGGCAAACTTGTTCTTCAAGACTCTGGCATGGTGAAATTGCTGTGTCATATCCACCTTGAAAGGAAATTGTTGTCTTTAGCAGTGAAAGAAAAAGGAGATGGAAATTTGAGAGTGAGCTTAAGCCATATCTTCAGTGTAGTTCTCAGGAATTTAACCACATGGATTGGAAACAGAAGTCCCTTGTACTTTCATTTTATTACAATTAATCTGTTTTCATTTTTCCAAAAATCGAAACCTATTTTCATTACAACATACTTGCTAATTAAAAAAAACAAACAACAACAAAGCATAAAACAAACCCTTGACAAATCCAAACCAAACCAACAAATAAATCAACACTCTGATTAAGTGATTAGGTTAATCAACAGCTCTTCAATTCAAGTGGCATTTTGGAAATTAACTTTGTAACTCTTCTGAGTTTAAATGCCAGGTTATTATCTTTAGTTTTCTGAATCAAGATATTTGGGAATGGAGGGTGCACATCTCCCAAGTTAGACTACTTATGGTCCTGGGTTTATCTCTTCAGAACTATTGGCTGAAGAACTGGTTGGACTTGATGATCATAGAGGTCTTTTCCAGTCTTAATCATTCTATGATTCTAAGAAATTATGTGCGTGGCTCAGTTCACAGATGCAGAAGGAAAATGGTCTCCTCTAAAACAAGAGTTTGTGGAACCTGTTGATGGGAAATAGGGATTAAAATCCCTTGTCTGATCCCTGGAATATATCCTGTATGCTGATCCTGTCTTGTCTTTGCACTGATTTTAAGGATAGATAGCCATTCCCACAGGGATGAAAAACTGTTCATTTCTGGTGAATTTGAACTGAAATTGTTTATTTCTTTATAGCTCAGTCAGTGAACTGTAGTATCCTTTGCTTGTGCAGTCCTTGGTCTTTGTCTCCACCCACTACTTTTCATACTTTTACCCTTCTGATTGTCCCTCACATCCCAATAAGGGGCAAGTGAGAAAGCAGCTGTGTGGTGCTTGGTTGCTGGCTCGGGTTAAACCACAACTGCAAACAGCTGAAATTACGGGAAACGACCCCTGAGCTTCACCCCTGGAGTTTAGTTTGGTTTGATCTTGCATATACTCTCATCAAAACATTCCCATGATATTCAGTGTTGCAAACCTTGAAAACTGCCATTCTGTGACTTACCAACCCATTATAATGAAAATAACTGACCCTCCAGACCACAATAATTTTTTTTATTAATTTCACAGTAATTTTTCTATAGTGACTTTGTTTGAATTCATATGTTTTAGAGAGTCATAAAGTCTGGGGTTTTTAATTATTATTTATAGTGTTTTTTTATTATATGGAGTTATAGAATCTAAGAGAGATCTAAGCAATGGTGAGAGCACATGCAGGATGAGTCACATCAGTACTTTAGATGAGGGCAAACTGCTCTCTGAACTTCAGTGAGTTGATTAATTTGCTCTACTCTGGCCATACAAGTAGCTTGGTGTGGTTTGCTCAGCCAAAGTCACCTGCATTGTGTACAGCAACATTTGGTGAAATGTTGGCACCACCAAGTTGCCAACACTGTCTCAGCATCAGGAACACCAGGTTTGCACCCCATTTTCTGTTTGCAAGGTTCAACCCTGCTCCTGTTCGAATTATTGAGCATGTCCTCTCATCTCTTAAAAAAGTTGTTTCCTCTTCTCACAGTCTCCTCATCCTTCTCCCTCCCCTCCTTTCTTGACAGAGTGAACAGAGCAGCATTGCAGGGTTCATGGAGGGTTCTTGGATCGTGGAAGATGATTGACCTTCCTGGCTCAGGGAAGGGATTGTGCTGGGATGTGGTGGCCTGCTTCCCAGTAGGACCAGCATGCCTACTGCCACCCACTTCTGGAGCCTCAGTCACCATATGAAGTCCACAGGGGTAAGCCCCAGCTACATAAAGGTGGAAAGAAGCTGTGCAATGAGTATAGGAGAGGATGCAGAAATAAGGACCCTTCCCTTACCCACATTGCTGAAATCTCACTTGACTCCCTTTCCCACTTCACCTCTTGAGTAGCTTAATATTCTTAGTGTAGCAGGTGGTTTCATGACACTTTGTTTAAAGACTCAGCTGGAATTGCTCAAATTCTGTTGCACAGTTACCCATGTTCCCACAGATATAGAAGGATGCTGTTTTATTTAAAAAATATCCTGAAAGAAGTAATTGACAAGATTTTCTTAACAGCGTGACTTGGATTCAGAGGACAATCCTTTTCCTGCTTCTCTTTTCTAGTTCCAGTGCCTCTGGGAACATAGAGAGGAGAGTCACATCTTTGTTTTTATTCCTGACAGCCAATATTGTTCACACTTTAAAGCTTAAAACTGGAATTGGGTTTCAAATACAAGGCAGTATTGATTCCTGGATGTTGCTGCTCTAGCTGTCAGGGCTGTGGTCCTGGTTCTGCTTAAGAAACCCAAATAGTTTCCTGGTTTTCCTTTTCCTAAGCTAAAAATAATTTCCTGACTATAATGATTCAGGCTCTGGACATCCTTCTGTGGTTAGAGATGTGGCTACTTGGAAATACTTGCCTGTCTGTGAAAGCCACTGGTTTATGCTCAATAGTGAACATTTCTCCCCTGGCTTTGTCAATCCTCAAACACATCCTATCAGAAAGGATAGAAGGAGGCCTCTTGTGAAGGCTTGTTTTGTCAGTTGTTTTTTTTCTATTTTCTGGGGAAATGAGGGGCCTGGAGCTTGTCAGATTCACCTGAGATTGCTTCTGACAGCAGAAAAACATGAGGAAGATAAGAGATTTATCTTCGCCAAAAAAAGCTTTAGGAACATGCTAGCAAAATTGGGAACAAACAGAGAAACACAAAAACCAATAAAAGGTGAAGTGAGATCATATTGTCTCCCTTTCTAGCTGCCACACTGGATTTCTCTGTGGGACACCACTGTGTTGAGATCCAAGGTCATGATCCAATAACACTTCTCCCATCTGAATGCCACTATTCAGAATTGACAGCCTGCCTGAACATCTTCCCTCACTGACATACAAGGCTTTTCCAGCTGTGAATAACTTTCACTGAAGCTTCTCAGCAGATATGAGGGATTTCCCAGGCTCTCTTGTAATATAAGAAACTTCATCCTACTGCAAAATTTTCTAGCTGCCTCCTGTCTGCCACAAATGCAGATGGAGCACCTTGGGCTAAAGGAGGGACAGTTCCAGTTTGATATACAGGCAGCACCTTTGGAGGGCTTATTCATCCTCCCTCAAGGACTTTTATCTCCAGAAGTCAACAGAATTTCACCCTCCCCCTCTGACATTACAAATGAACATATCGTTAAAGCTTAGTTTGTAGTCAGCACACTGAACACAAGGGAAAAAAGAGGTAGGGGCTCAGTCTCATAGTTGGTTTTAGGGTTTATTGAGCGAGTACATGAGCAGGGTTACTTCAGGGTTGGTAAAGTCCTTGCTACATGTGTGGCACACAATGTGATGCCACAGGGATATTAAAAAAGCCTTCTTCTCTCACTGATCTGCCAGGGAGCCATTCTGCTCCCCACAAAGGAGCTATCACCTATGATCATATTCATTTATTAAATTTCCCAGGTAAAAAGACAGTTGATGATAATGAGCATTGTGAGAAGTATGAGGTGCTTTAACAGTCCAAACCTGCTTTTTTTTTTGACTCAGACCAGAAAGTAAAGGCTCACAATTTGGGGGTGTTGGTTGACGAGAAACTCAATATGAACCATCAGTCTGCAGTGGCAGCCCAGAAAGCCAGAAAAGCCCAGAAAGTGTCTTGGGCTGCATCAAAAGCAGCGTGGCCAGCACATCAAAGGAGGTCACTCTCCCCCTTTACTCTGCACTTGTAAGACCCCACCTGGAGTAACTGTGCCCAGTTCTGGAACCCTCAACACAGGAAGGACATGGAGCTGTTGGTGCAAGTCCAGAGGAGGCCACAAAGATGTTCAGATGGCTGGAGCAGCTCTGCTCTGGAGACAGGCTGAGAGAGTTGAGGTGTTCAGCCTGGAGAAGAGAAGGCTCCAGGGAGACCTTAGAGCACCTTCCAGTGCCTGAAGGGGCTCCAGAAAAGCTGGGGAAGGGCTTTTGGCAGTGACATGGAGTGATAGGATGACAGGGAACAGTTTCAAACTGAAATAGGATAGATTTAGATTGGATTTTAAGAATAAATTATTTCCTGTGATTGTGGTGAGACACTGGCACAGGTTGCCAAGAGAGTCTGTGAGTGACTCCTCCCTGAATCTCTTCAAGGGCAGGTTAGGTGAGGCTCTGAGCAACCTGATCTAGTGGGTGGTGTCCCTGCCCATGGCATCTAGAAATAGACAATCTTCAAGGTCCTTTCCAACTCAAAGCATTCTATGATTCCATGATTCTAACTTCACTAGAAACCAGAGCAGCATCCTGACAGCCTCATGGGAAGCATGGTGCTTAAGGAAATGGAGTGAGCTGAGGTGGAAATGGTCCCTGTCTCAAAGGTAATTTTTTCTTTCCTCAAATGCAGTGCATCTCTTGACTATTCAGGAATGAAGAAACCCTTGAAGAAAAAGTTTCAGAGTCCTATCATTTGCGCTGTGATGTAGGACACACATGTAATGCTGGTAGGCAGGACATTTTGGTTCTCCTCCTGGTTTGCTACTGTTTGAAAAATGAACTATAGGTATCTCACATTACCTCTCTATGTCTTTGTCTATATTCCCAACATGTGTGCAAGAAGTGAAAGCTCTTCATGAATTCCTGACACGTTTGAAATGGCAGATCCCTGTCCTGGTTAGGTGTCTTCTAAATGCAAATGAGAAGAACAATCTTTATTTGCCTGCAGTCTTATTATTCATTTGACTTGAATATATCCCAGACACAAAGCTGGCTCTTTGGACCCTCCTTATGGAGGTAGAATGCAACATGTTTGCTCTTTTGGGGTCTTGAGCACAGGGAACTGTAGAATGACAATGGACTGTGATGAGGAACATTATTTATTTACCAGACAAGATTTTAAAGTAGGAGAATAAAAATCTTGCTTTTATCTGCTCACTGTGGAGCAAAGGAGTTAGATCAAGAAGAATGAGTGTCATCCAAAGCCTCTCATTTCTTCCTGTTTTCCCATCTGCCTACACTATAATTATATGCCAAAAATAACAAATAAATACATTGATGTGGTCACTAAGTCAAGTACTCACAGCTTTAGAAATGCTGCAATGAATCTCCACTCTTAATCCAATTTGGCATAATAATTTAAATCCCGTGTGTATTTATGTTATTAATCATACAGCCTTTAATCATATAAATATGTTTACATTTATCTTTGAGAAACTCCAGTAGGAAACTTCATATTTATTTGATGGTGGGAGGAGAACAGTGAGATTTAGAATAGTGGTTTTTTTCCTGTCAGGCTCTAAAGCTGTGTAAGTCCTTGTCAGTGCCTTATTTCTTAGGCCTACAGCCAGTCCTATCCCATGAACCATAATTAAAACTCTTCATCTTGAATATTCAATTTGCTCTAGCCCAGAAATATTAGTCCAAACAGAATCTTGCTCAGCTTTTTGCTGGAAAATGTTAACAGCAAATAAGCATATTTGGGAATTTGCTGCAACTGGTGGTCAAATCTCCCAAGCCTCACACTTTGTTCAGCTTTAGGTTGTTTTTTTCAGGGATAAAAGCTCTTTCAAAATGTTCACTGGAAGCAAAAGGAATAGAAAAGTCCACATGATTTTTCAGAAATGCTGAAACAACGGAAATATTTTACTAATCTCATTCCTGAAAATGGTCAAATTCACTTTGGTGATATTTTATAAAAATAAAACCAAATAAGATATGATATGCTAAGGCAGATACTAGGGGAAAGAGCTTTAATTTTAAAAAGAGTAAGAGGTTCTTGTAGATAATCAAATTCCAGCATTTAGAATAGAACATCTCTGCCAGCCTTCTCCCTGATACCAGTGCTCTGCTGTTGTACTTACACTTGGGGCAGGTCAAGTAATGGAAATAAAGAGGAAGGTCTCAGTGGGTGGTGATTCCACTCTAGCTGTCCTCACTCACCTGCAGCTATTTGCTCAATCCCAAGAGTGATGTTACGAAGTCCTGGAGAAAAATCAAAAAGAGAGACAAAAGGGGACTTAGAGACTCAGCCACAGCAGCATTTATGGGACCCTAAAGATCATCTAGCTCCAACTCCCCTGCTTGGGCAGGGACACCTCTCACCAGACCAGGTTGCTCCAAGCAACTCCTAGTCCAGCCTGGCCTAAAACACTTCCAGGAATGGGGCAACCACAAGTTCCCTCGGAAACTTGTTCCAGTGTCTCACCACCTTCAGAGTGAAGAGTTTCCTCCTAAGGTCTAATCTAAATCTCCCCTCCTCAAGTTTTAATCTATTACAGGGAACAAAGTACTTGCTGCTTAAGACTTCATCATGTAGAAACCAGAAGGGCATTTCAACCTAAAGGAAGAGCAGAGGCAGAAATTGACTCAATCTATCCTGGTGCTGAGCTACTAACATTAGATTCCTATTATCTTTTATGCTACACCAAAGCTATTTGTCTTCCCTTCCAAGATTATTGATCCTCAGCAAGAACCATGCACCAGGAGCCCAGACTGCTGGCTTGGCATGGTGATGGAGACAGGTGGAGAGTCTGTCTTCACCTTCTCATGCAAATATAATGAGAAGTTTCAGCAGAGCTTGACTGCAGAATGATCTCCTCCAAGATAAAAGGATTCTCAGGTGTCTTCCTGACTTCTCCAAATACAAACTTTCTTCTACATAAATACAGGAGAAAACCCATTTAGCCCAAAAGGAAATTCTGTGCTGCCCTTGCAGTTCTTCCTGGAAAAGGACAGTAGAAGGAAGAAAACTAACACCACAGATGCTATTAATGCTTAAACCTATTGCTTAATACACTGCTGGGAGTTGTTCTTATGTTGTAACAATGTGAATGTTAACAGAGCAAAATGGATTTCCAAGGGTTTAACATCAAGAATCAAACCCTTTACTACCTTCATCCTTCTCTGGATGGTGCAGACGTTGTGAGCAAAGTTGCACTGGCATTTCCATTTCAGTCTCATTCCCAGTTGCTCGTGACTTTTCTGATGGCTGTTGACATTATTTAGAGCAACTCTAAATTGCAATCCAAGCTGTTCTCACTCTTAATTGGCTGGTAACCTGTAGAGTGAGATCATGGGGAATTAGCTTCTCTTAACCCTGAACTTCCCATGATTTCTCTCACCCCCTGGAAAGGCAAAATAGACTAGCAGTTTTATCAGCATCTGAGCCAAAGTCACTAGTTAAAGTTCATTTCTTCTTCACAGCACAAAGAGAAAGCTGGGGGATGACTCACATATTTCCCCCTGGCTTGGCTTGTCTTTTCCTTGATGCCAAGTTCTGCAATGCAAATAAACTGTGATTTCAAGGGCGAAGTCAGAGAAGAAGTGTTGCTGAGTTGGTGGATATTTACTTTGACTTTGTGGCTGGAGACAGAACAAAAAGCAGGGAATATCTAAACAACCTAGAGAGGAATACACAGTTGTCATCTCTCCAACCACTAGCCCAGGTGATCTCATTAACCAAAGGACACTTTATCAGTGGAAATTGTTGCCATAATATCTCGATCAAAGTAAACACATGGCTGGGCATACACACATAATCACAGCCAGATATTCCAAACAGCTTGAATATGCTACTGTAGAGCTGAAAGAATTTCACCTTTCTCTGCATTATTAATATCTTTTCATCAGCTAATGCATTTTTCCTTCTGTGCTCAAACAGTGATGTCTCAGTGGGGAGCACAGACTTGCCTGAGCCCCGTAGGATATTTAAAGCCACATAGTCAGCAGGGGAGCTTCTTAAAGACACAGATTACTTGTAGTTGTCTATCCCTCAACAAGAAACACATCTGACCAGCCATTATTGCCTACAGCAAAGGAGTCTATGAAGAAGCAAGGCACCCTGGGCTCCACCTGTGCTCACTAAAGAACAAGTCAGGAGCACTGGTAATCAATACAGGCTGTATCAAAGCAGTGTGGCCAGCATGTCAAGGGAGATGGGGTCAGAGCTTGGCCTCTTCATTCTGCACCCTGGGAAAGGGCTGTAACTGAGGAGTGACTTGCAGTGTCCTAAGGTCCAGACCAAAGGATCTCAGGGAGGAATTGGAAAATAACAGCAGAACAACAAGAACTTGAGCATGGGGCTGTCCTGAAAAGACAAGTCAGGTCTGCACTGCTCACAGCAGAAGGTTGCAAGAGCTTTTCCTTCTGATATCCACAGAGCCTTGTTTGGACTCCTCCACTATGAAGCCCTTCTTAGTGTCTCAGTGGTTGGTCCCTGACTCCAGGAAATCTCTCCCTCCATCTACAAGTCAACTTGTGGGATTTTTGTACTCTCGGAAACATCCAAAGTGAGGATGAGAGTGTTCTCATCAGCAGCCTGGACAGGAACCTACCTCTTCCCACACTGCCCAGGATAAAATGCCATTTCTCTTGTTCAGTGCTTTGTGTTTGGTTTGCCATTCTGCCTTCTTTTCTGCTTGCATTTCCTGTTGTGGCCAACACTTCATTAAACCTGGCACAGAGACAGATGGGTTTTCTTTCTGTCTCCATCACTTATTATTCATCACCTGAAAGTAAAATCATGAATATACGAGCATGGGTCAGGGAGAAAAAATAGCACTCATTGGGTTTATTTCTCACCTCTTAGAAATCTCTTCCCTGCTTCTTTGTTTCCAGTCCTCTGATCCCTTAAGGCTTTGTATTTGTCATAACTCAAATTCTAATTTTATTAGACTATGCTGCACATGGAATTACTCTCATCTAATCCATTCGCTACTTGTTTGCCTCATGTATGATTAGTCTTTCTCTCCAGCTTCTCCCATAACACTCAATAGGGAAATATCAGGGTATTCTGGGTGGTAGGGTGAATAACTCTCAAAGTCCTCAAGAAACTATGATACAGTGGCCATTTCTTTACACAAATTGAGAAATGAGACCTCCAGCTTTCAGTGCTCATCTGCCAGTGAATTTTATTCCAGATAGATCAAGAGACTTGTGGTGGGTTTCCTGCATCTGTGACCAAGATGGGAATTGAACCAGCATTTCCTAGGGCTAAGTCCTGATCCACAGGAACATTCTTTTCCCCTCTTGTTGATTTAATGTGAAACAAAATGGGACATGATGGCTATGTAGTAGACAAAAGAAAACAATCCCAATCACTTGGTGTTAGTACGACACGGGTGAATCTTGGACTTAGTAGACTTTGAAGTTAAACTCAGATGGGTTTGAATGCTTATGAGGCAGTTGTTAGGAAAAGGAGCCTGAAATTCTCCAGAAGAAACAGAGAAAAGGACCTGTTGGAATAATAGTGCTTGGGCAGGGATGTGGACATCTGGAAGACATTCTATGTAAAACTTCTGAAAGGGATAAATACAAGAAGCTCCAGGCAACTTTGGAATTTCAGTCTAAACAATCTAGTATCCTCCTAATCAGCTGTGACTAAGAGGCAAGTAATTAAATTATAGCACTGGGAAGATTCTCCTTTGGGAAGCTGGAGAGAGAGTGGAAACGGTTTTTCTACTTCATGAGTGAGCACTCTAAAAGCAGAAGTTCAGGAGTGCTTTCCAGACAACCCTAGTTCTTTTTCATAGTTTATTCACTGACTCCCAAGAACAGGGCAAACCCCACACAAGATGAAAGTGCAAAACACTCATTTTTGAGATCCCACTTGTCATAAGTATGAGCAGATGGATGAGACACACTGCAGAGTCAACCCTACAATGCTTTAGTGCCTGCTCATACATTCATATTTCAGGTGCTTATGGAGCTTCAGACATTGTCATATGATGACAGGAAACTGTAATGATGCCATATCTTAGTGAGAGTATCTAATGCCCAAACTTTGGGTTGAAATTTTACTTGCCTTCTATTTCTGATTTCTGTTAACCTGAGCATTGAAAGCACATGCCCTGAATTGCTGAGGAGGTGCAACCCCATCTTTTCCCTCTCTCTGTGTTACACAGAAACAAGATTGATGGTAAATTGCCAGTGCTGCTGAACACAGATGAAGTTTAAGTCTTCATCTGTGTCCAGGCTTTTGTACAGGCCCACGCACTCCTGACATCATAGAAGATGAAAGTGTTCTTAACCAGAGCAGAAAACCTGGAGTAAAACATCACACAGTGTAGCCAAGAAGAAAGAAAAACACTTAATGTAAGAAAGTAAAACAGCTCAGTATAGGAGACATTTCTTCTTATCTCTTTTGCACTTTGTTTTATTTTGACTGCTTTTGTTGTTGCTGCTTTTGTTCAGTTTTCTGCAAGAGATTAAATTAATCAAAATTGATTGGTGTGTCTGTAGTTAGGGACAGGGAGGTCTGGCTACAGTGGCCACATATAGCACAAAGCAAAGTTTCCTTCTGCGGCTTTTACTGAAATCATTCTTTCAAGTCCACTTCTGCCTCACTTGGATCTGATTTTTCTCCCCCAAGCCCACTCTTCAGCCCTTTCTTCAGCTTTTCCTTTCACTGGAGAAAGTAAAAAGTGTCAAGTGAAGACAAGATGAGTTTAAAGTAAAATAAATTGTATATAACCAGACATTGTCCATTCACCTCGCACTTCAAACGGTTTTATAATCAGTGATTTCCACCTCACAGTAAACTGAAGGGTAAGGAACACTATGGTCCTTGGATAAATATCTCACAGAAGACATATTCAAAGGACTCTGCCACTGTTGGTGTAAACCAACATCGCAGTGGGACTACACCAGGTTTTATCTGTTGAGGTTCTGCTGTAGAATTAAACTCAAGAAGCCAAACCGAGCCAGCAAAAAGTGATTTCCTTTTAAGATAGTGTCATGGAGAGAAGCACACCACCCTGGTTATGAGTGGTGGATTGATGCTGACATCTGACATGTTTGCCAGTTATAGTAACCAGATTATCTCCCTGATGAGGAAAGGCTGAGGGAGCTGGGTCTCTTGAGCTTGGAGAAGAGGAGACTGAGGGGCGACCTCATCAGCGTTTACAAATATGTAAAGGGTGAGTGTCAGGAGGACAGAGTCAGGCTTTGTTCAGTGATGTCCAGTGGTAGGACAAGGGGCAATGGGTGCAAACTGGAACATAGGAGGTTCCACGTAATCATCAGAAAAACCTTCTTTCCTGTGAGAGTGACAGAGCCCTGGGACAGGCTGCCCAGAGAGGCTGTGGAGTCTCCTTCTCTGGAGACATTCAAACCCCCCTGGACACGTTCCTGTGTGATGTGCTCTGGGTGACCCTGCTCTGGCAGGGGGGTTGGACTGGGGGATCTTTCCAGGTCCCTTCTAACCCCTAAGATTCTGTGATTCTGTGATTCATACTCATGGTGTTGTTGCTCAGTTTCATCAGTCTTTTTATGTAGCCCAATCCCAGGCAGAGGGGGAGACTGTTTTCTTATATGCAACCTGTGGCTCTAGGTGTGGTCTTAACAAGGCTGACAGAGCAGAGTAAGTCTTGGCTCTGTGGAAGTACAGCTCAGCAATAGCTAAAACATCCCTGTGTTATCAACACTGTTTTCAGGACAAACTCAAAACATCGTAACGTCCTACTAGCTACTATGGAGAAAATTAACTCTACCCCAGTGGAAACCAGCACAGTCAGTTAAATACTCAACCCAGGGCTATGGATTGTATCAGTGGGGCTTTGGGTTGTATCAATGGCAGGTATCCAACAGCTAAACCTACCATTGCCTTACCCTGCACCTTTCTGCTCCACTACTTCTGGAAATACGTTCCCAAAACATGCAGTCAAGCATGTGTCACAGGTGCAGCATGAGGACTCGGGAACTGATTTTCATTCACCATAGGTATGAGAAGCATCCAATAATCAATGACTGGTGTTAAAGTGTTCCTCAGCTTGGCACAGATGGACTCTAAAGCTCAGGTCCACTGTGATACTCTCTCCAGTTTTCACAAGGATTTGAGGCAATCCCTTCCTCAACAATTAGAGAAGCCACATGAGTGAATCCGTGCACAGCCTGTTTTCTGCCAAGACATGAAGTCAATTGCTAGTGCTACAAATCTTAGAGAGCCCTGGGACAGGCTGCCCAGAGAGGCTGTGGAGTCTCCTTCTCTGGAGACATTCAAACCCCCCTGGACACGTTCCTGTGTGATGTGCTCTGGGTGACCCTGCTCTGGCAGGGGGGTTGGACTGGGTGATCTTTCCAGGTCCCTTCTAACCCCTAAGATTCTGTGATTCATACTCATGGTGTTGTTGCTCAGTTTCATCAGTCTTTTTATGTAGCCCAATCCCAGGCAGAGGGGGAGACTGTTTTCTTATATGCAACCTATGGCTCTAGGTGTGGTCTTAACAAGGCTGACAGAGCAGAGTAAGTCTTGGCTCTGTGGAAGTACAGCTCAGCAATAGCTAAAACATCCCTGTGTTATCAACACTGTTTTCAGGACAAACTCAAAACATCGTAACGTCCTACTAGCTACTATGGAGAAAATTAACTCTACCCCAGTGGAAACCAGCACAGTCAGTTAAATACTCAACCCAGGGCTATGGATTGTATCAGTGGGGCTTTGGGTTGTATCAATGGCAGGTATCCAACAGCTAAACCTACCATTGCCTTACCCTGCACCTTTCTGCTCCACTACTTCTGGAAATACGTTCCCAAAACATGCAGTCAAGCATGTGTCACAGGTGCAGCATGAGGACTCGGGAACTGATTTTCATTCACCATAGGTATGAGAAGCATCCAATAATCAATGACTGGTGTTAAAGTGTTCCTCAGCTTGGCACAGATGGACTCTAAAGCTCAGGTCCACTGTGATACTCTCTCCAGTTTTCACAAGGATTTGAGGCAATCCCTTCCTCAACAATTAGAGAAGCCACATGAGTGAATCCGTGCACAGCCTGTTTTCTGCCAAGACATGAAGTCAATTGCTAGTGCTACAAATCTTAGAAATGGCAGGTTTCCTAATCCAATAGTTTAATTCTTGGCATTTTTGATGGGTTTCTAAGCAGGAGGCAAATAAGCTTGATCAGTCTTTCAAGCTGACTGTGCCAGCATCCAACACACAGTCTTTATTTCGGTGTCCAAATTCTAAGGCAGTGTCACAGGCATAAAACCAAGCCACATCCTGAAGTGATTTAAAAGGAGGTGAGTACATTATAAACATTTAGTTTTTCAGCATTTTAATGCTGAAGAAAATCTCTTCCTTATAATAGGATAAAGACAGGATCTGGTACTTCCCAGTGAGGGATCTCAGAGGACCAATGCACAGTTATCACAGCTAAAGAAGCTGAATCTGGCCCAATATTCTGCCCACTGATGCTCTAAGAACAGCATAGAGTAGGAGTCAGGATCTGATAAGAGATGCAGATCTTAGTTGTCTTTCCTGCACCTCACCTTGTCCTTTTTTACACTGTCCAAATTCTCCACTTTTTATTGTAGTTGGTTGCAGAAGTACATGGGAAAGAAATGGGATTCAGCAGTGATATTCTGCACAGTATCAGAAAACATTCAGTCATAACCCCTTGATGAGCTCAATCTCAATAACAAGCTAATTATACTGAAATGGATTTAATACATTTTTCTCCTGTTTGCTTTGTGGTACCATGAAGGCAGAAGGACTCTGTGTCCCAAGCACCTCCTGCTGACTGAGTGGTGAACCTGGCTGTTCCTCCACAAATTTTGGTCCAGAAATCCCCAAACTAAACTAGTTTAAAGCAGGTAGCTGACAGATCTTTCTTAACATGGCTCACATTGACAGGAAAGGATTAGAAATCACACTCAAACAGCATGTCTGGCAGAAAAGAGGAGATGGCACCTGAAGACATTCGTGGTTCCAGCTGGTGCTGCTGGAGCCAAAGAACATTGTTCCATTTTTCAACACCAATACCGCTAAATTGTTCAACAGCAAGCAATACTGGGGAGAAAAAATACTTAAATAAACAAAATCTTGGACACTTAGTGAAACTAGAAGTTTCACTCGAAGGGATTCACAAAGAAATGCCTGCTCTGTTGTTCGTTTTTCTCGTAACCCAGAACACAAGTGTCTGATTTAGGAGCCTTGTCTTGTGTTGAGTCTGTGCTGGTTTATGCATATTGAATTAATTTTACAGTTTTCTTTGGGAAGCACTAGCAGGGTTCCTCTTTTTTATATTTAACCATCTGTATTCATCAAATTAGTAAGGAAGTAATGTGAGAATTATGACACTTTATGCTAAATACATGATACTTGATGATTCCGCACATGGCACATGGTAGTTCTTGGGTCTGCAGAGGGTAACGTGAAGAAGAAAGGGCAGGAAAGAAAAGATGAGGCATCTGACACAGGATAAATAAATTAGTAAAAGAGTGAAAGTGAAAAATCTCTAATCTCTAAGAGATCTCTAAGAGATCAGAGAATTAAAAAAAAAAAAAAAAAGAGAGAGAGGGAGAGAGGGAGAGAGGGAGAGAGGGAAGGAAGTTTAGATGAATTTATCTTTTTAGTGGAAGACTTTTCTTGATCAAAATTCCAGAAATAAGGTCCCAGGTCAGTGAATTATTTTACACATGCACAACTATAGGTAGTCGAACCAGTTTAGAGAGATGGTTGGCTTGAGTATGAAGCCTTCTTGGAGTTTGAAAAATTCTGCTGTGCAATATTGTGGAGTTTAATGGCTTCAAATTCAGTCTGGTGACAGGTAACACACACAGCCACAGGAAAAAAGGAGTGTCTAAGATTATAATAGGAGGAAGATGTAAAAGAAGGATTCAAGTAGGGGAAAAAAAATTGTTTTATGGAGACACCAATATAATGATTGCAAGACCTACAAGAATGGGTCACTACCCAGGAGTCATTCTAGTTAAATTTCAAATAAAATGGCATTTTTCCTCCTCCCATGAAGTAGAGGTATGGAGGGAAAATAATCTAGTTGAAGGGATTCTTTCTTTTCAAACTATTTTGCTATTTCGAAATGGAAAAAATTAATACTATCTAAATACAATTTCTTAGGAAATGAAATTTTAGAAGAAAAAAATTTAGTTCAATACATGATAACCTGTGGAATTTCTTCTTTAAAACTTTGGTTTTTTGTGCACAAAAAGTGCATTCATTTCCTATTTTTATAAATAATTTGAATTTCCTTTTACTATTTTAAAATGTTTTCATTTGAATGAAAATGGAAGTATATAATAAAAAGAACTCAAGTGTAGACAGCCAGGCCAGCTTTTTCCAAGACCCTTGCTAAGGCTTTTGAAGGTTTCATTCCAGCCCACACATCAGAGAAGCTTTGTGTGAGCTCCTTTGAAAGGGTGAACTGAAGAGCTTGGATGAATAAAAATAAATTAGACTTTTAAAGCTATATATTGTCATCTTTCCCAGTAGGTTGCAGCTATTTGTTTCAGAAAAGAAAAAGAAGAGAAGGGAGAGAGAAAGAGGGAGAGAAAAAGTAGAAGAGAGAGGAAAGGAGGGAAGGAAGGAGGGAAGGAAGGAGGGAAGGA
>NW_009951940.1:177938-190155 GCF_000747805.2 Chaetura pelagica
AAGGCAGGCAGGAAGGAAGGCAGGAAGGAAGGAAGGAAGGAAGGAAGGAAGGAAGGAAGGAAGGAAGGAAGGAAGGAATGTGTGACTAGACCTGAAAAGACCCAAATCAAAGACTGAAGACAAATAATGCAGAAGAAAGGGAACAAAGAGGGAACTTCACCTGTGATTCACTTTGGACAAGACTAATGTGAAAAAATAATTTATCAAAAAGAGAGGAAATAGGCTCTTCAATAAACATTTTAGCTTTCACTGTATAAACCTATTGGTGTGAGATCTCAGATCTCCAAATTTCAGTGTCAAAGAGCTGCCATGATAAATTCTGGTGAATTATTAGTACAGCTCTCCCATTTTGACCATCTCCAGAGATCTTACCAGAGGAAAAAAAAAGAAATTGCTTTTCAATGCTACATTCATTTGTATCCACTCTTGCTTTCTCTTAAGGCAAGATCTAAAACCACAGAAAATCAAGAGCACATTTTTAAGAAGCACTATAACTCTTTCACTAGAAACATGTGAAGATGAACAAAGGGAATTAAGTAAGGATAAAATCATAGAATTGTTTAGGT
This sequence comes from Chaetura pelagica, assembly GCF_000747805.2. Lineage (NCBI taxonomy): Eukaryota > Metazoa > Chordata > Aves > Apodiformes > Apodidae > Chaetura > Chaetura pelagica. Next base: position 178,505 of record NW_009951940.1, read on the forward strand.
TGGAAAAGGCCTTTAAAGATCATCAAGTCTAATTGTTAATAGATCCAGGTGGATTTATTGACCATATTAAAGATGACCCCAGACTGCTATTCTTCAGTTCTTCACATTTATTTTCAAAAGGAAATGTTCTTCTGCCAGTGGGGACAGTGGTTGAAATGTGTAGCCTGGTGAGCAGGGTCTGGCTTCATGCACATACCTGGATGTCCAGAAGAAGAGGGACTCCCAAAGGGGTGATTCTCAAGCTGCCAGTATGGATGGGGCTTTGAGCAACCTGGTCTAGTGGGAAGTGTCCCTACCAATGCAGGGGGCTGGAACTAAGTGATAATTAAGATCCCTTTGAACCCAAACCTTTTGTGATTTCCAGGTCATATTTATTGGACAAAGCTGGTCTGTGCAGAGTTTGGGAGTTCAAGGAAAGGCTGGATGTGCCACTTAGTGCCATGGTCTAGCCAATGTGGTCTTGTTGGTCATAGGCTGGATTGATGATCTTAAAAGTCTTTTCCAGCCTTGGTGATTCTATGTGATTCTGTGTGTGTGTTGCAACAACATGCAGCAGGTGTTTTGGCAAAAGGCAGAGAGAGAAGGGGGTTCATACAATGTCCCTATTCCTTCAGTTTTGATTTAGTTCTTCATTGAACCAGCCTCTTTGGCAGATGAATTGTTTAAATTCCAAAAGACATTCCAAAAAAATACATTGCATGGGCAGAATTAGGTGTGCAAGGCAGGAGAGACTGAGAAGCAGTAAAGGGACAAGAAGAAGCAAAGACTTTCCTACCTAAGATGTGGTGACTATCAAAGGTCTTATTCACCTTCTGCTGCATTCAAATCTTTCCCCTCATTCTCTGGTGCTGTTCAAGGTTCTCCTTTTGGCATCTTGCCTACTGATCTGCCTTCCTCACAAAGTTTCTACATGTTGAAAATATCTACTCATCCACATTTCCTTCCTCCTGGAATACAAGAGTATAGTGAATCTCCTCAAGAATAGGAAAGGAGAAATAATGGCTGCTACACCCTGCTAGGAGGCAGTTTCCTCATATTGGAAAATTGCAGCTAAGTGAAGAGGGTTTCATCAAGATATAGGAAATAGAGGTTAAAACGTTCCTTGATTCATTTTTGAACAGGGCAGAACCACTTGTGGTCCTCCACAGAGTACACAGCTCTTCCTCTTTACTCTATTTTTAAGTAAAACCACACAAAAAAACCCAACCCTTGAACACTGTAGAAACAGTAAAATCTCTCAAAAAGCCACTTAGAAAGGCAGACCCACTAAACTTGTCAAAAATAAACTGCTATTTACTCAGTTTTGTTCTCACCTACAGATAAGAACCTGTGGTCTGCCCCATTTTATGTGTCTGCATCAATGGATTCTGAAAATAAACCAGTCAGTAAAGGCAATTTAGTCAAGGTGTTGAAAATATCAGAGAGCTGGAAGATCAGGAAACAAACTGTGTCCTCCAGAGTCTCTTCAAAGAGCCTGGGATCCTTTTGGAGTTGGTCTGGGGTAGAAAGTCTGCTTTATTAAAGTTCTGAACAATTGTACATCAATGAGGGTTTAATCAAAGCTTTGTCAGTCACTCAGTCAAAGAAAAATCTGACTCCAGCAAGTGTCAGACCAAGCTCTTTTCTTTCTGAAACAGGAGTCAAAATTTAAATGCAAGTTATTAGAAGGAGAGTCCATATCTTTTTGTTCTGCCCTGTTCTAGTAGGAGTGTCATGCTTGAGTTATCAGAAAGCAAAAGGAGGGGGGAAAAAAAGCGACAAAAAAACCCAAAACAAGAAGGGAAGGGAAGGGAAGGGAAGGGAAACAAAAAACCAACCAAGCAACCAAAACCAAACAAGCATTGATTTTGGCAATGGCCTTTCTAGTGGGATTCCTCAATAGGTTAGATTTTAGAGAATTTGCATGAAAGGCATCAGAAAGACAAGTAGTTCCACCAAGAAAGGGAATACTGGGGAATTCCTTGTAGTTAAGAAAAGATTAATACACTTTAGCAGCTGTCCTAGCTCAGTAGAGAGACTTGTCATTCTTGGTGAATTTTTATTTGGCTTTAGCTTTGTTATTTTCATAAACTCCCAGTGTCCAGGAACCAAACTATTATAGATAAAAATCTCAGTTTTCTTTTACAAATAAGAAAATACTATTTCCAGTTCTCATTATTAGAAGTAAAGCTAGAAATTGAATTCATAATTTCTTAAATAGACTGTAGATAGAAAAAGCAAATTACTTTAACAGTTCCCTGGTATATTGGGAAGGAAGAGCTGAGGTTAATTTCTGGTATTTTGATGTGAAAGTGTTAGGACATGCACACACACACCCCCAATAATACTTGAACATTTTATAATTACTGAGGAAGGAAGAGGAAAAATAGTAGATGGATGTTGGAATAACATCAGCGGAAAAGACAATATTTGTGATAACATCCAACATAAAAATCCCTGTAATGCTATATCTTAAATATCAGATATTTCATTTGATAAAAACAAAATGACATTAACAAACTGCTATATCAAACAGACTTTCTTGCTTATGCTTTTTCCATTTCCTTTTTTTGTTTCAGCTACTGCATTAATGGATTTAATGAGATTCAGACCGTCATTTAGAAACTGGACCATATTATATATTGGAACAAACTTGTTGTCCAGAAATCCTCCTGGATAGTTGTCATGTTTATTTTTGGTTTTACTGAAGGCAGTAATTCTGTGGGCATTGGAAAAAGAAAAGAGGGATAAAGTTGAACAGGTTTTTGCTCTTTTTTAACAAACAGAGGGAAAGGTCTCCATGACCACCTCAATTTCTCAAAAGACTCCTCCAATAAAAAAATTTAAAAAATAATAAAAAAAAAATCCACAGTATTGAAATATTATATTGCATGTGACAACATTCAGTTAAATTTTTCTCAAGAAAGGTTTCTTGCATAGAAGGCAGAATTTAAATAGAGATAGATGCCAGCTCAGAAACAAAAAAGAATCAATAGCATTCAAAAAAAAATGATGGCTGAAAGGTTGACATTAAAAGAGACACTGTTTTAAGAACCTGCCTTATTTGATTCAAAGCAGGAATTTGAACTTAAGCTTTCCCCATAAAAGGTAAATGCCCTAACAACTAGAGAATCAATCAGTCTTTTGTGATAAAACCTTTTAACAGTAAAAGTTGCCATCTGTTCAGATGCAACATGAAAACAAACTGTGACACTTCAACCACCAAAAGAAAAGGAATTGCTGTTTTCTAGCCCTGACTTCATAGTTTCAATGATTATGTGGCATGATGAAGTAAAAATGAAATATATCTATGTTATGGTAAAATTTTACTAATATCCTGAGCACATTCCCAAGAAGGATTCTTCATTTCCCAGAAACTGATGGCAAACTGCTCTTCTGTAGGGTTTTCTTCTTCTCCCTGCATTTATGAGGAGTATAACAAAGGCTGGTTTTCTTTTAGTCCTCCCCTGTACAAATACATGAACAGTTTATAATATTGGTCTTGGATTTGCCAAGAGACACTAGCCACTGTGGGTCACCTCTTTCATTGACTTGAATAGACTTTACCAGGGATTTGTCCAGTGAACGGTTGATTTCTTTTGATTTAAATGTATTTTAGACCCAGCTTGACACTCTGTGAATATAAGGAATGGTTTCACCTTCACCAAGAGACATCAGATTTAATGGCAAAAGAGAAGAAGCAGACATTAGTCCTTCTGAACATATTCTTGGCTGCTGCTGTTTACAAGTTGCACTTGGCAAGGTGCTTAAAGTCTCCAGAAGAAGGAACATGAGTCCACCTGGAAAGATGGGGAGGTTTGCTATGATTTTTATTAGGTTGAAGTTTCACTCTCTGTCAAATGGAAGCATTTTTGTTCTGATATGTGGTATCTTCATGTTGTTGTGTCTCTTGCATTCATACATATGTGTGAATAGACTGGCTTAAATTTGCAGAGAAGTTTGAGGCTTCTCAATTGTAGGTGTATATTAGTTAACTTTTTCAGGCTATCATCTTTCTCACACATCTATACATTCATAGAACTCATAACTCATTTATTGACTCATCCCTGGAAGTGTTTAAGGCCAGGTTGGATGAAGCTTTGAGCAACTTGGTCTGGTGGGAGGTATCCCTGCCCATGAAGGGGAGTGGAACTAGATGATCTTTAATATCCCTTCCAACTCAAACTATTCAGGATTATATGATTCTATGGGTTTTGTGGACATAACCCAGATTTATATTAATTGAAGTGAGATTAGAATCTGATTTCGTGTTTTTTGGAATATTGCTAGCCTAGCATTTTAATTTCAAAAAGTTGAATTAGAAGCATTTTAAAAGGAGAGGTCTGTGATGGGATGTTTAACAGCCCTTTCCCAGAAACATCCTGAGCAGTTTCTTCTGTGGTGGTGAAAGCAATGGGGACTTTTGGAAATTACAGCCACCTCAAACTAGCTTGCAATTTCTTGCTCTCCTTTTCTCACAGTTAGTTCTCACCCTGAACTGCACATCAGCACAGGACTGCAGGCTTGGGTGGCTTTGGGCAAGCAGGGGAGGTGTTCATGAAAGAAAGGAGGGGTTGGTCCTTCATGAGAAGTTGTCAGCTATGGAAGGTGTGGGCAAAAATCTAAGCTTGGGCTCAGCAGACATTTCTTAGGTTCCCCCAATGACAAATGGAAGTGCCTTCTGAAAATTACCCTTGCACTGTGTTGCCCTCTGCAGAAGGCTCTTTCTCCATCCACTATTGAGGGCACATTGTCTGTCCATCATCCTTTCACTAACATGAAGTATTGTTGCAGTATGTTCAGTTGTAGAGCACGACTGTATTAACCATTAAAGGATAATTGTAAATAAAGCTCAGAAGGATCGATCCAGCTCAGCTCAATCAGCTTATTGATTTCAGCTATAAAAAGAAAATAGCACATAAACAGCACTCTTACATGTGACCTCACCACCAGTCCCTGGTGACTGACAATTCCCTGGCTCAAACAGCACATGAATTTTTAGCAAATGATTGCTGCATCTATTTGAGTTTCCAGGTAACTTCAGACGTGCCTTTAAATGACCCAGTCTTTCCCTGTCTGTCCTAAAAGGCAGCCCAGTTTATCTTTATCATGTGGACAACTTATTGTAACCATTTTTCCTGCCTATCTGGTATTCTGCAAATTAGAAAATAGGAAACACATGCATCCCAGAAATCACTGGTATTGACTATAAAAAGAGAGATTCATCAGCCACTGAAGCAGTACTTCCAAGACAAAAAAGGAAAGGACAATAACATAAGCTAAGGAGTGGGCTGGTAATACCTCAAACCCAAGCACCAAAAGATTTGTAGGAGTTTTACTCATTGTTAACAGTATAAAGCTTTACCATAATCAGGGTGCCACCTAAAAACAGCATCTCCAGACTAGCCAAGAACAGCTACTCTGCTAAAGCATGAGAGACAGCTGGACCCAGGCCTGAATTATTTAGCACAGATCTAATCCTGTCCTTGCAGGTTTTGTAGTTTTGCCAAGAATAAGGATTTTTCTGCTTTTTTTTTCTTTCTTTTTCTTTCCCTCCAGGATGTCTGGCTCTGCTCTGTGACCATGAGCACTGCAGAGGCACTGCCCTGGCTCCCCTTAGTAGGAGACTCTTCTTGACCCAAGATAAAACTTTAAATAGGCAGAGGAAACAACTGTGTACTAAAGGAGCTGAGGAATTAGAGGTTATCTTCAGGGGATGCCACCTAGACATCACAGGAAGTGCCAGCATCCAACAATTAGAGACCATTAACCTGCTAAAAATGGTTTTTAACACATATCTAACCCTGCAACTCAGAGGTGGATTCAGCTGATATTAGACTCTCTGAAAAGTTGCCCTCAGTTCCTGCCATGGTCAGTAAGAAAAAAGGATGTCTCCAGAGAGAAGTTTATTCCTTTCTAAAGTCTCTACCAATCTTTGGGTGAGGACATTATTTTTTTTTCTTTTTTCTTTTAAAAATACTTTTTGTTTTTCCCATTAACTGTAGAAAGATACTAAGTATCAGCAAGAGTGACTCATTGTCCACCAGTGACCACAGACATCCTGTGTCCAACATCACCAAGCTGGCTCGTGCCAGCACAGCCCTGTGCCCACTTAGTCTTACGTGAAGAATTCCCCTTCCTTTTCCATGTCCTGGCCCAACCAAGGACCTGATCACAGCCAAGACATGGATTTATAGATAAATACCTGGAAGTGAGTTCCCAGCACCCCTCATCACTTAAAAAAACCACGTGTCCATCATGTAAGATGGGCATGGGACAAGCATAAGGCTCAGGATCTACCTGGAGTCCTGACCCATCCTAAGAAACAATTCACAGTGACATGCATTGCAAAGCTTTCTGGGCCAAGTTGCTTCCAGTCTTTGAATGACTGAAAGACTCTAGACCATCTGTCTAGAAAGGCCACCTCTGTTTGTTAGGGTTAGAAGTCTGATACAGATTGTAGGACATTCCACTTGAATGCCTGTTGTCTCCTACCAGAAGATACTGTATCATTGATGATTCTTCTCCAATACACTGGTCATCAACCCTGCAAGGAAACTCTTATCTTGGTTTATTTGCACAGAACTTTGCCTGTACACAGGGAAGGAGCTGAGACAGAACAAATCACAAGACTCAGCCTCGGGAAGGGTGATTCCACCACTGCCCTGGGCAGCCTGTTCTAGGGCCTGACAACCCTTTCCACAAATAAATTGTTCCTAATATCCAACCCAAACCTGCCTTGACACAACCTAACGCCATTTCCTCTTGTTCTATTGCTTGTGACTTGGTAGGAGAACACAACTCCCCTAACTCCAGCCTTCTTTCAGGGAGTTGCAGAGCAAGAAGTTCTCTCCTCTGCCTCCTTTCAGATCAGGAAACATCTTCCATACAAATGATGATTGGTATTCTCAGCAGTTATCACTTGCAGATTAAGTGGTTTACTTCCCTGAATGGGAAGCATCAGAGAAGGTGATTTAATTGATTTAATGGATTATAATTAGATGGTAATAGGTATGTATGTGTATATAATGAGTGCAGGAGACCAAACATAAAAGGAAGATTTATTCTCACTAAGATTTCTTCACTGATCACTAGACAGGGCTAATGTTAAATGTTTGTTTGGTTTGTTCCGTTTCATTGTGTTTATTTTATTTTACTTATTTCATGGATAAAAACATTTCTCTTTTGCTTTCCAAATGAGCAGCTCATAACCAAGGTCATGAAAAGCAAATTTTAGAAGCTGCTGAGCTCACTTAATGCCTGTGCACAAACATACACAGTGTGTACAAGTGTGTACAATGTGTACGACCAAAACACAAAGGTCTCCCATTGATCTGGGTAGGGTTTGGTTAATACCATCCATAAAAGCCTCCTCTAGGAACTGCAGTACTGCTTCCAGTGCACATATAGAGGCTTCCTTACAATCCAGACTAGAAAACATAATTTTATAGAAAGGTTCAATAGAAGACTACAACAGTTCTATGAATATTTTATCTAAAAAATACCTGAAAAAGATCTTGACATGTAATATCCTTGTATCAGTTCCATTCTATCCTGTATTCTAAGAGTTTTCTCTTAGAGCCCTGTTTGTTTGGTTTGGTAGAGGTTGGAAAAGGCACTTTTCATTGTGAAAATGTGGCTGGTGTTCCACGTAGAAATCCATTTGTGCAAATATAAAAGAACTATGAAAGCAGGGCTGGGGACTAACCAAAAGTTCCAAAGATTAACATTCATTCCCCAAATCTTCCTGCCTAACAGAGGGTCATTCTTCTGGTCCTCATCAGCCTCATTTCTTTCCATAACTGTCCCTTGTCTGCCCATGAATGGACACTCCAAGGAACAGGAATTGCTTTAATTTGTGGTTACAGAGAATAGTGCAGCAGAGCCTGGGATGCTCATGAGCCCCACTGCTCTGACACACTTGCCCAGGCATGTTACTTACACTGGTCTGCTCTTCAAAGACTTTTATGCAAGTTTCAGAACATCAAATTTTGCAGAAACTACCAACTTCCACATTTGATATTAACTTTATCAAACTGCTCACAAATGGGACATTTTATTATTAGATGCAAAGTGGAGGAGAAGTGCATACTGGGTAACAAGTTTCTTGTCAAGTTGCTCCATAATAAGTAGTAGAAGAAAATTAATGACATAAAGGTTCATGAATAACACTTTTGTCTTCAATTACATTTTATCTGCAACCATTATTAAGTGTTTTACTTAAATAATACTTAAAAGGGGCCTATGAGAAAGATGGGGACATAGTTTTTAGCAGGGCCTATAGGAATAAGCAAGGGGTAATGGTTTTAAACAAAAACAGGGGGAATTTAAACTACATTTAAGCATGATTTTTTTTCATTATAGGGGTGGTGAAGCACTGGCCCAGGTTGCCCACAAAGGTGGTAGATCAACCATACCTGAAAACATTCCAGATCATGCTGGGCAAGATTCTGAACAACCTGATCTAGTTGAAGATGTTCCTGCTTATTGCAGAGAGGTTGGATTAGATGACTTTTAAAAGGCCCTTCCAACCTGAACCATTTGATGATTCTATGACCTTATTTAGGAAAGAAGAGCAACAAATGAAGACTTGTCCTTTACCAAAGAAGGACTCTGATCATAAGGTTACCAGGTGTTTGGGTGGATCAGTTACACAGTCGGATAGGGGCACAACCTGAACATCCAGCCATAGTATTCCATGGCCTGCCATAGAGTATGCTCAAGAGATATTTGGTTTATCATATCAAACATAAACTGTTCTAGAAGCAAAAGCAAACAAAAAAACCCCCTGGTTTCCTAATGAAACCAAACAAGTGTAATAAATTCCTGAAAGATCATTTACACATGGTCAGAAAACAAATAACTGTTATGTTTGTTACTGTAAAAACAATGTTATGAGCCAAAACCATACCCTTGGTCACAGTAGCTCTATCACAGAGACACAGAATGCTCAGGGTTGGAAGGCACCTCGAGATCATCAAGTCCAACATTTCTCCACCAGCTTTCTTAGTCACCACCCATCAAGTTATTCTAACTCTCTCTTTAAGGTTTGGAGATACATTGTGTTAAGCCAACATTTATCTGAACTGGTTACTCAACTGGGGATGTGAATGAAAGTCCAACTGAAATAGCAAATATAATGTGCTCATCTCAACATCCTTCCAAGAGCATTTCTAGGGAGAGATCTCTATTCTCACTGGATCAGTTTGCATAGAAAAATTTGAAAAGCAGATGTTCAGGAATTTCTCAGTACCACCAAGGAGATGCCCAAGTGGGCACAGGAGGAGGGAAGTAAACTTAGTTTTAACCTATTCTGTTCTACTTGGCGGCCTCTCCAGCAAACCACACACCTTCCCACCACTCAGAAGCACAGCAGCTATTTCAGGAAGCACAGCTTGGTGAATTGGGACAAGACTTTGGCTCCGTGTTCCTAGACAGCTGTGCTGCAGACCAGATTTCTTTCCCTTGAAAAGGACCTTTTCTCATCCTTTCTCCTTTGTAATCTGGAAAAAAAAATAGGATTTCTTTCCCTTAGCATACATCAGGATTTGAAAGTAGGAGGTCTCCATCCTAGTACATACATGTGTCTTCTTTTTTTAATCTGATGATGAATGTAAACCAAGTTTGACACAGGTAAGGAGCCTTCAAAGATACTTTCTTACAAGTTTCATGAAAAATAAGCAGCCAGGTAGAGGAAAAATCTTTATTAACTCCTGCATTGCATGAAAAGGTAAATTGTGAGCTCAAATCTTGCTATATATTGGAGAGTCCACACAAGAGCTGGATCTCAAGATAGAAACCTACAGAAGACCAAGCTGACATGAAACATGGAGTAACAGGAATAACAAAATAGTGTTGCAGTGTTTATGTGTCCCACCTTGCTGGCAGAGCTGGACTCACCTTCAGGAAGCTTTTCATTCATCCAAATACCCAATGTTTGAAGAGTGTCCCATGCAAACAGACCCTTCCAAGATTATTTTTCCCAGCCAAGATGAGTTAAATGGTAGAGAATACTTTCCTCATAATGGGTTTTCATGTGGAATTTGTATTATTGAAGCCAAAAATTAAGGCAGAGAACTCAACCAACTCCCCAAAATATCCTTAACCACAGAGTCCTGAAAATAATACAGTCACATCTCATACCTCTGCAACCCATGCAGAAGGAAGGCTGTCTGATGTGGGAGTCTGGAAGGACTTACATTGCTGCTGCCACAAAGTGAGGGATTGCAGGTACTTGAGCAAGATAATATTTTGATTCTGTTATTCCAGCAATTGTAACCTTTTATGGCCAGTTTGCTTCATTTCTGCCACTGTAAATCACCTGGAGCACATAATAGCACCCATTTGCTTGAGCTCCAAGGTGCCAGCAGAAGAAAGTGAAGAGGTAGAGAGCAAGGAAAGAAGTTCAATTGCCTTATGATTTCTACAGCAGCTCAGCTGGGCAAGCACAACGTTGCTGGATTTCATCCTGTCCTCAGAATCCAGGTCTGAAAAAGGCTTTTCTTCACTCCCAGTGAGGCCCTGGAGAGTTGTCATCCTGTTTCCTAGCAAGAGTAAAGCCAAGAGTGCTGAGTGGCAGCAAGGAGGTTTTGCTTTCAAGCTCCACTCAGAGCCGTTTCCACACTGCAGAGACGTAGCTGAGAAGGAGCAATCACTGGGTAATAAGAGCTTTTCCCCAGAGAAACAAAGTAAAAAATATTCCTTTGCTCCAAGAGGCTCTTGCTGATGTTCATATTTGGGCAGTCCAATGTGAGCCCAGGTGACAGGCAGACTGCAAGCAGCAGGTAAGGAAAGGTCCTTGAGGGAGATTGCATGAAACCTTGTGGCTTTGTTCCTGCCTTCTCCTTGGTTCTTCATATCTCCAAGGGGAGATGCCAGTAGAGGAGAAAGGAAAGAGGATCCTGGAAGTGGAGCTGGCCTTTGGGGTTATGCTGCATCCAAGGAGGCAGCAGCTGCACAGACCTTGGGGACTGTGGCTCAACATCCCTGGAATCAGTGGAGGAATTAATGGAATAAAGGGAGAGCAGAAAAACACTGGGTTTATTTTTAGATTATAATAAGTAATGGAGGTGACACATCAGACAACCTTTCTTTCTTTCTTTCTTTCTTTCTTTCTTTCTTTCTTTCTTTCTTTCTTTCTTTCTTTCTTTCTTTCTTTCTTTCTTTCTTTCTTTCTTTCTTTCTTTCTTTCTCTCTTTCTCTCTCTCTTTCTCTCTCTCTTTCTCTCTCTCTTTCTCTCTCTCTTTCTCTCTCTCTCTCTCTTTTTTAACCTGGCACTAAACATGTTATTAAGTATGCAAATTACAACCTCCCTGTTCATTTTGCCTCTGTTGTCTCCTTGTAGTCAATGGATCCAAACATCTGTGCTTTGAGCACACCTGACAGAGCTTAGCACTGGGCTCTGCATAACAGGTGAAGCCCTGCAGAAGGTCAGTGTGAGAGCAGAGCTTCTCTGTCTCTGGCAAATCCTTTAAAAATCTTCCTTTGTGTCCATAAAAATTGTGTATATTTAGTATCTACTTAAAACGTTAGTTCTCCTGGAGGACGGTGGAGGTGGATGCCTTTAGTTCAAGGCTGCCAAGCAGCAGCTGGTGAATGTGCTGTGTTAAGAGTACCACCAAGAGGCCAGCAAGGAGATGGCTGAGCAGGTTTAATTGCAGCACTTCACAAAG
>NW_009951940.1:190173-201016 GCF_000747805.2 Chaetura pelagica
GAAAGGTGAAGGCTGGGAAAGCAAAGCTGGGAAGTAGATTCTTAATAACCAGCTGAGCGCCTTTCTGGCATCATGTCTTGGCAGGAGGATCAAAGAATGGCAAGGAGACAGGGACAGGCCTGCAGTATATGTAATAGTGCAGCAAGAACTGAGATGTTTCAGTGTGCACACTACATGCTTGGGTGCTGCTGCTGCTGCTGCAACACAAGGGATACAGCCTGGACATCCCCATCCCTGAAGAGCCCAGGTCTCCTGTCACGACAGCAACAGACAATAGTCCCTTGCAATGCAATCAGGTCAGAGCCTTTGTTGCATCATTGCACAGAGCAGAGGCAGCTACCTCTATCCCAAGAAATAACACCCTTTTGAACCACAGAATTTCTTTTTGGAGCAGTGCTCTGGAGTGAAAACCTCTCCTTTACTCCACAACAAAATCATATCAGCAAAAGGTGACCAGAACTGAAAAGAAAACTAATGTTTTGAGAACCAAATTAGCTGAGAAGTCACCAAACCTGAATATTTCCTCCCCACACACTGATTTAACATGGGTGTGCTCAGCACTGCTTAAAGTATGATGATGTCTGGACCAAGACCATCCTGCTCAGCATGTGCTGAAGGTAAACTCCAAAGCTGGGCCTACACTGGCAATAAACAATAAAATGGCAAAGAAAATATTACTATATATTTTATAATATATACATTTATCTATTCTGCTAAACCATTACAGCAGTCCCTGGCACAGTTGCAGCCTGGAATAGCTAATTCTCTCCTGTACAATTTCTACAGAAAGTCACAACACCAGCACAAGACTGGGACTGTTCCCAACAGGCAGTTTAGATGCAACTTTTCTGTTTCAGAAAGCAGGACAGTTCAGTGATGAACTCAACCTCTCCCTGGTGAGCCCAGTGACCAAGAAGGGTCCTGGATATGGGTGATATGTGAGTGTTGTTCTAGTCTGGATCACTAGGTGAGCTTTAAAGGTCCCTTCCACCCCAAACTGTTCTGTGGTTCTATGATTTACAAGAGGTTGAGGAGGAAAAGGAGTTTTTCAGTTAAAATCTCACTGGAATGTCTTCTTGAGTGTGGGCTTGGTACTACTGGCCCCATGTGATGAAGTTGCCTGAGAAATTTCCATAAGAGAATGGTTAAATAGTCCATTAAATATATTCTACCCTGTCCTAAGGTGGGCAGTTGGAGTAGATAACCTTGCCAGGAGCCTTTAAACCTTCTTTTCACTCACTGCTTGTGAGATAAGAATGTGAGAGTGTAAGGCCATAGAAAATAAGGAGAAGTCCCTAAATGAGCCTTTTTTGACAATCCTTCCTCTGTTCAACATAGGGAAAATGTTCCACTTAAGTGGGAGAGGTCAGTAAAAAATGATCCCTGGAAAGAACTGTGGTGCCAGATGTGGGGAATATACATAATTGCTGCTACAACTAAATGCAATAATTGGGAAACAGGCTGGAGAAGCAAAGATATTTGAATTCTGCTTTAAATGGACATTGCAATGCAGCTGTAAGTTTCCTGGCTGTGATGCCTGCATTAGATTTGATTGTGCACGTTGTGCACAGAAAGGATCTGATTAACCACAGTAGGACTCCAGTGTTACACTGGGATAACTGCAGGAAAAAATTCAGATCCCAGGAGATTAATCCTGAAATGCAGAATACAAAACTGGCCAAGCACATGGAGAGGCACGTGCAGTGCATCCATGCACTTGAGCCATATGGATATTCTCAACTGTATTAGTCTCCAAAATAATAGATATTTATTCTGACAGTGGCAGAATTCATAGTTCTCCTGTTCAGAATCAGGGGTGGATTATGTCTCCTTCCTTAATGTATTCAACATTAAAGGAATTAGGGGCATCCAACAGAGAACTGCTGGCTGCTTTTTTGCTGGCAATTCTGGTGCAAGCAACTCTGACCAATTGCACTTGTTATTGCTCTGGATTTGGCCTGTCATCCACTGCTTGAGAATTAGCCCAACTGCCCCCTTTGCCTCCTTTTGAGCTTATCATCCCTCTGTATCATTTGACACACATAAAATATGAGTGTCCCAGGGAATCCCTGTGGAGGGACAGGTGCTTGAGGTACAGCTTTGCTGTTACCTGCCTGGCACCCTGGCTGTGTCCTCAGCATCACAGAGGGACAAGCTCAGTTGTTAAAGGTCAACCACACAGCTCAGGGATTGGGTTAAGACAAGCAACCTCATCTGAAATCAGTCTATGAAGGACAAGAATCTCTTCTTTCATGCCAATTCTCCTCAATCCAGTAAAATCAACAGTAAATCTTTCATTTCCTTCAAGAGGTGCTGAACTCTGCTCTGGTGGCACAGAAAGACTGAAGGAAACCCCATCCCCTGTCCTGCTGGGGATACAATGGACTTAGTGTATTTGTTAGTCCAACAGCTTTGAGGAGTACATGCTGGGGTTCTTCAGCCTATATTTAATAAAAAATCCTGTGATCATGAATAGAAAAGAGGCAAAGAAGCCCTAGGGACAACAGCTCTGTTGTCCCAGCCCAATATGCCATTTCAGAGACCTCGGAATTCCTTGCAAGCTGAAGAAATTAAAGCAGGAGAGTTGAAATAGACCTTGGTAGGGGTCTGAGACATGGAGCATTTTTGCTGGCTTGTATTTTTCATCCTCTATAGCTGTTTCAAAAATCTCTTCAAATATTAAAGGCAACAATATTTATTTTAGTGAAATAATGTGTGCAGTGCAGTGAGATTTCCATTTGTGTGTTTAGCACAGAAAGCGGTTTGAAGTCTCTTATCTCCAAGTATTTTTAGAGCTGAAAAAACAAAGAATGTGTGATATTTTAATAACTCAGCTTTCCCTTTTCTTCAGGCAATCTGCCAGTGTGGACTTCTGACAGGCCTGAATTTACTGGGCCAGGTTTCCAGACTTGTTGTGGGTGTCTTAACAGTCTAATAGTTTGACTCCATTGTCATTCCAGCCCAATGTGTTGTCTCTAAGAGCAACCTGAATTAAAACATTGGAACAGCAGGCGTGCAAGACATCCATGGTTCACAGACTAGAAATCAACTGATACTGTCAGAAGCCACACTCTGATCTCCACTAATTCTGTTTTTCAATTAAAGACTTAGCTGAAGGTGTCTTTGCAATTTAGAGAGGCCAAGAACCTTCTTCTACTGAGTTGCCAGATGTTAAACCCATGTTTTTGTTTTAGACACCAACTAACAATATTAGATTATCCAAGTCTACCATTCCATCCCAGGTCTCAATCCTTAATTCTGTTGATATCCCAATTAGTTCAGGAATGCACATGCCTGCAATATGGATTTGCCCAAGGAATCAGGTCCATACAGGGATAACACAGATGGCCAAGCAATAGGTCTAGGATGATCATTCTGGATGAATGCAAGAATAAAACTAGTGGAAGAAAGTATTTGTTGATTTTTTTTTTCCCTTAAAAATTGGTAGTGAAGCCTTTTAAAGATGAATTTATCACAACATATTCAGAATTTCCTGATGAAAGGGAAATCATAGTGGCCTTACCAGACCTGAATGGGGCCTACAAAAAAGCTGGGAAGGGGCTTTTCATTAGAGAAGACAGTGATAGGACAAGGGGGAATTATTTTAAACTGAGGGGAGATTTAGGTTAGATAGTAGGAAGAAATTCTTCCCTATAAGGGTGGTGAGGAACTGGAATGGGTTGCCCAGGGAGGTTGTTGATGCCCCATCCTTGGAGGTTTTTAAGGCCAAGTTGGACAAGGTTTTGTGCAGCCTGGTCTAGTGGTGGGTTCCCTGCTCATGGCAGGGGGGTTGGAACTTGATGATCTTTAAGGTCCCTTCCAACCCTCATGATTCTATGATTTGCATCATAATTAATACTTTTCCTTTTTGTCCAGAAACCATTTGCTTCCTTGCCTGTCTTTGGCTATGAAAGTGATACAACAAATGAATAATTATAAAAAATTACAATAAATCTTTGCATTTAGAGTACTTCTCCCCATGCCAAACTTTCCCTTGCAGAACTTCCTCACCAACTGCTCCCAAAGAATATCTCTTTTGGCAGAAGAGACATACAGGGATCAGTACCAAAAATGACTATGTCCTTCATCCTTCTTTGACTTTGCAGTAGGTCAATAAAAATGGATGGAGAGGTTTTCCTATCATGTCAAAATAGTGGGTCTCTTATTCCACCTATTTGTCACCTGTCAATATCATTTTATTTTATTATTTTTTTTTTCCTATTTTAATTCTCTCTGCACACATTCAAGTTTAATAAACCTACTTAACTGTCATATCTCTACCATGCTTGAAGCTTAGGACCCAAGTGACATGTTCTGTCCCAGCAGCCTGGGGTCAGTATGGTTTTAATTCTAGGGGAAACCTTGGATCCTAGAGAAGCAAAGAGATGATGAACCAGCAGAAAGTTCCTCCTGCCTCTTACCCAGCCAAGAGATTGTCTTCTCCTTCCTTATAACTGCTGAAGAAGTCAGGCAAGAACATGTTCTTCTTACTTCTCAGGAGTACAAAGATGAAGATCCGAGGGTGACTGCAATCCCAGTGTCAAACCAGCATGAATTTCTGTTGGCAGAAAATGTCTAGGGAGGGAAGAAGTGAATGTAGTGAAAATACTTACATTTCCGAGATAAAAGCTCCTATGGTAGCTTGGAGGGTTCAAACACACCAGTGAGTTAAAGCAGGGTAAAATGTTTCTGTGCATGAACAGACCTGAGGTAACTGCCCTTGTGTATTTTGCTCTTGCAGGAAATCTAAGCTAATTTCAGTTGCATCCGTCCTCTTTCTTTCAAAGAATTTAAATGATTCAAATAACTTCACATTTGCTACAGGCAAGAGCTTGTGCATGGGCTGTTGCCATGGAAACCTGCTCATGGATCTTAGCACAAAGGAAATATGGTTACTGTTTCATTAATTACTGTATTAAAGCAAGACACCATCTGAGTTCAACGCTGACTGTGCACAGGGTAGACAGGGAGAAATACTCCCGGTCCTAAAATCTCCTGATCAAAACACACAGCTTCTTTTCAGCTTTGCAGACAAAATGTTAATTTTATGAAGTTAAGGACTGAATCAGAATCACATAAATCAGTCAACCCACTGCCTCCAGAGCAGGCAACATATTGCCAAGGACATCCAAGGCTGGAGGTCCACAGGGACCACACTGACAATTACACAGGTACCAAAGGCTACCAGCATGCATCTAAAATTTCTGGGTTTCTGGTTGTTTGGTTTGGTTGGGTTTTATTGGAATTTTTTTGTTGTTATTCTTTGGGGTGGTTTTTTGTGTTTTGTTGTTGTTGTAGGGGATTTGTTTTGGTTTTGGTGGTTGTTTAGTGTCACGATCCGGTATTCGGATACGTAGCAATTTTTTATAAAGGTGATCCCAACTGGTGAAATTAAGACGCAAATGAGGTCAGATGTCACGTGCACAACAAACTTGTATTAGAGTAACAAAGCAAAGATCCCTAGAGCGAATAGGACAGGCAGGAAAACAGAGACAGAAAAGAGAGGAGAAAGCAGAGAGATAGAAGACAGCAAGTGAGAGAGCATAGTTACCACCCACGGAGCAGCGATGTCGTCGGTGGGGAAGAGGTTCCTGGTGGAAAAGTACTTCTTCTTCCCATTCTTCTTCTTCTTTTTCTTCCAGAGTCCCAAACTTTTATACAGTTCTTGGCCACTGCCCTGCCCCACACACACTTTTCTTTCCAGAGTAGGGAAAAACCCCTATCTTCTTCGTGCTCCTCCGAGATAGGAGGGGGGGGTAGGTATGGCACCAGGTTAAGTCCTGCAAATAGTCTTTTTTTGCTGAGATCTCTGCATAACGAAGGGGAGGATAAGATGACTGTCATCACAGGTTTAGCCTGCTCCCAGAGACAGCTGCAGATCTCATTAGTCCTTCTGCAGATCTCAACAGATGTTGTTTCTCAGATGCCACAGTCCATCACTTATCTCTTGGATTGTTCAAGACAAACACTGTAAATTCTGAATGCCACATTTAGTTGTGGGGGTTTTTGTACAGGGCTGAGCCCTGTATCTGCACTGACAAATACAGGCAAATAATCAACTTATTTCCTATAATGGCACTTCATATTGCAGCCTGTCTCTGTTTTCTTCTTATTGCTACTCAGGAGGTAACAGCACTGTTTGCTCTTCGAAACAGAGATGGACCCTGGTACATCATGCCTGTGAGAACAAGGCACAAAACTGAAGTTGGTGGAGCATAATAAGTGGCATTTTCATAGCACAGTGGGTTTTAGCCATCGTGTCAGTAATGGGTTTAGCTGTCATCCCAGTACTTGCACAGGAACAGGGCTTGGGGCTGAAAAGCTGTTCTCCTCCACTTGTCAGACAAGGCTCAGATGACTGCTTGCACCCCAACAGTGCTGCTGGGAGGCAAGCTGGAGCTTTCCCAAATTTGGCTTTCAAGTAGTTGGGATTTTACATGAATCCACAAGGCATGATGTGACACAAAACCTGCTTTCCTTCCATAAGAGATTGATGTAGAGACTACTTCTTGAGTAAGGGCCTTGGTCTAACACTAATAAAGACACATGGTGTAAAAGATGTCACTGAGAATTTGCTAAAGCTGAGAAATCCAGAGCCAAATCCAGTCTAGGCTGATAGCTTTCAATTCTTCTTCTCCTTCTCTGTGTTGCTACCTAGAATGCTAGGACTAGATGATTCTTGAGGTCCCCTCCAACCTGATATTCCACGTACCCTTAACACTACCAAGTCCACCACTAAACCATGTTCTATGATTCTATGCTTATTTAGGACATCCACTTCTAAGTGCACATTAAGGATTTTCCCAACTGTATCTTACAGAGAAGATTTTTTAATCTCCAGCTACCAAATTTTAGGTTTTAACTCATGTTCTAAAGTTTTAACAAATGCAGCATCCATTTCTATCTCTGGATTGACACTCACATACTTCTCCAGAGAAAAAAAACTTTCCTTAACTAATTTAGGTGTTGGATCTGAGGCCAGCAGAAAAGACATGAGCTTAACCCTGTCATTGTTCCTCAGCTGATGAATGAGCATCAGTAACAGAAGGAGACACGAGGTTCAGGCACCTAGAGGACCTTGGGGAATGTCCAGCTTAGGACAGGACACCCATGTACTATGGATGAACTGCTGAGTATCTCAATTCCAACTACTGCTCTTTGTAGCATCATAGAATCATAGAATCACAGAATCACAGAATCATAGAATGGTTTGAGTGGGAAAGGAACTTAAAGACCATCTAGAACCAGCCCCTCTGTGTGGGCAGGGACATCTCCCACTAGATCAGGTTGCTCTAAGTCCCATCTAACTTGACCTTAGAATCATCGGTTGGAAGAGATTCTTAAGATCATCAAACCCAACAGTAAACTTAACACTACCAAGTCCACCACTAAACCATGTCCTTAAGTGCCATGTCTACACCTCTTTTAAACTTCTTTCAGACTCTGAGGGTGCTTTTGAGGATGCTCTTGCTTCCTTTTCTTCTCTCTGTTACCTTCTCCCATGCATTTATAAACTGATCCTCACACTGGTACACAAGCTGCTCCCCTCAGTCCTCCTCTATTTTTTAGACACCTTTGGGGTAGCCAGAGTTACTGAGTGGAAAATCACAGTGTGACACTCCTCAGTCAGGAGAAAGAGTGCCAGAAGGTCCTTTCAGTCCTCCTGCAGTGTGCAGGTTCTCCAGGCATTATCAGTAGAGAGAGATTCCTCTGCACAGATTTACAAACAATAGGTGTATTTGTTGCCCTTATAGCACCCTGGGAGGTAGGCTGAAAGTCTGATAGTTACTGAATTGCAAATCATCCTCCCTAATGTCCATGAAAAAGAGGTCAGTCCCTAGTTTGG
This sequence comes from Chaetura pelagica, assembly GCF_000747805.2. Classification (NCBI taxonomy): domain Eukaryota; kingdom Metazoa; phylum Chordata; class Aves; order Apodiformes; family Apodidae; genus Chaetura; species Chaetura pelagica. The sequence continues at coordinate 198,020 of NW_009951940.1, forward strand.
AGACTAGAAAGAAATTTTTATCTCTCATTCTTATCTTTTCCTCTGAAATGTCCAGTTCTCACTTGATATAAGAGACAGAGCATAGTGCAAACCCAACATTGCCTAAAGTCCTATCTGGAATGTCTTGCACTCTGATGTTTTCTACCAAAAAATAAAAATTAAAAAAACACAGAATCACAGAACCTTAGGGGTTGAAAGGGACCTGGAAAGATCATCCAGTCCAACTCCCCTGCCAGAGCAGGGTCACACAGAGCACATCACACAGGAACGTGTCCAGGGGGGTTTGAATGTCTCCAGAGAAGGAGACTCCACGGCCTCTCTGGGCAGCCTGTCCCAGGGCTCTGTCACTCTCACAGGAAAGAAGTTCTTCCTGATATTCACATGGAACCTCCCATGCTCCAGTTTGCACCCATTGCCCCTTGTCCTGTCACTGGTCATCACTGAAAAAAGCCTGGCTAGAAGGGATCTTAACAATGCAGTAGTTTTCAATGCAAAGATGTCTAAGCTTGGGGATCTAAAGGACATTGAGAAAAGTCTTGACAATTAACTCCAGGCTGGAACTAGCAAAGCTCTATCAGCCCATCATGGTGTCTGAGGTATTTAACCTGGATATCAGCTAATTCCCCTTGCCAGGCTGCTGGAAGAGGTATTATGCTCACAATGTCTCTGTGCCTACTGCAAAGCTGAGAAGGATGTGACACTCTGATTCTCAAATCTAAAAGGATTCAACCCAAAATCTAGATGGAACTAGATCTTGCAGCACGTCTTGATGGCCAAAGAGATTCAAGCTTTTGGGAAGTAACAGAGTGGGAAAGGAAAAAAAAAGAAACTCCAGGGTTGTGTGGGGAAGCTTTGATGTGTCTTGAGAGGAGGGAGAGAAGGTCTCTCCAATGGTTCTGAGAAGCAGCATTTTTCTAGAAAAATGATCATCTAGGGACACCTTTTTTTAAAAATGTAGTGACCACACATCCTCAGGTTTAAGCTAACTATTTCAAATTCCTTTTCTTCACTTCCTACAATCTTCCATACATTTACTTCAGTCCTCCAGTATCACTTTGTTGTTTCTTGAGCCTTGCCTCCTTGATTTTACATTGTTGTCTCTAAATCCTGTTATTATTTCTCATTATCTTATTCACATCAGTTTTTAATATTTAAAATTGTATGGATTATTGTACCAACTCCAAACAAAAATAATCTGTTAGAACAAAAAAAAAAAAGTGGACAACTAAAAGCAAAGTAAATTAAACTCATAACTCGAAGCTCCTCACTGTTTTGAACTTGTATTCCAGAGAACACACAACACAAAGATTGTGCTGTGTCGTTTTTGCACTGTAATGGTGCAATAGTCTCCTCCTCCTTTCTTTGGGGCTTTTTGTAGCCACTGTTTTTTTTCTGAGTACCTCACAACTCCTAATTCAGTTTTTTTCACAGCCCTTTCATGCATTTTGGCTGTTTTCTCAGATCCATTTCATACTGTTCCTTGCAAGTCTGTGTAGCATCATTTCATCGTAGAGAGGAACAGAGAGATATATTGCCTGTTGTGTCTACCCTTGGAACACCATTTAGGTTAAAATACCAAGGGAAATTGTGTAGTTCTCAAAACTGATTATTCGTAAGAGAGTGAAGCTGGTGCCTGCAGCATCCTCTGTCTCTGTTCTACAGACAATGAGTAACCTCAAAGCCTAGTGGCAATTTAGGCATTCCTTCAGCAGCTGCAGCATCTGGAGGATGAAAAGAAAATAGACAGCTAGCACATAAAAGGTTGGCTAAATTTCTCAGAGCACTAAAAGGATTTCTTCTTCCTCCAGGGACTTCACAGCAGGAGCAGAGAGCCTCCTGGCCTTCCTGTACAAGTTAGCAATAGAGGGAAATTGAGAGCTCTCCCATCAGGCTTTAGTCAGGCATTCGGGAAATGAATTTGATATTCCAGGTGAATTCATGTCTTCTTTGCTTTCTAAAGCAAACCCTACGGGTATTTTCTATGAAGGGTAAGACTGAGCTGATTAAATGCACCAGCCTGCAAGGTTGGCATCTACATCTGAGGAAGTCAGGCAGCAAATTAACAGATTCAATACAGTAAGTGACATCACACCTCCTCCCAACATGGACACATTTTTTATCTAACTGAACTGAACCTAACCCCATATTAACTGGTTCTCCATCAGCTAGAACAGGAACGTAGGCAACTTTACGTGTACACGTTGTAGACACATACATTTAGGGAACATAGATGTTAACCCATACAAATATTGGTGCCTGTGTTCATGGCATAATGTAGCACCATTCAAGCATAGAAGAGGGTGTTCTAACATTCTTTCTCTGTGATGCAGTGTAGTCACTGGAGGTAGGAACACAAAGCTAACCACCTGGGGGAAAAAATACCTTTAAAGGCAGCTTAGAATTTCAGCAAGGTGCCAAGTAGTTGCACAACTCAGAGCTAGCACAAAAGTCTATCTTCCTTCCTGAAAATTGGAGATCTGAGATCTCCTACCAATAGGTTTATACAGTGAAAACTAAAATGTTTCTTGAAGAGCCTATTTCCTCTCTTTTTGATAAATTATTTTTTCAGATTAGTCTTTTCCAAAGTGAATCACAGGTGAAGTTACCTCTTCATTCTCTTTCTTCTGCATTATTTGTCTGCAGTCTTTGATTTGGGTCTTTTCAGGTCTAGTCACACATCTGATCTGTTTCTGCAATCTGATACTATCATCCTTGAGGAATTCCTGACTGCATTAAAGGTGTTTTTGATCTCTCCCTCCAATCACAGGTGAAGTTACCTCTTCATTCTCTTTCTTCTGCATTATTTGTCTGCAGTCTTTGATTTGGGTCTTTTCAGGTCTAGTCACACATCTGATCTGTTTCTGCAATCTGATACTATCATCCTTGAGGAATTCCTGACTGCATTAAAGGTGTTTTTGATCTCTCCCTCCCCCTCCCTCCCTCTCTCTCTCTCTTTCTTTCTTTCTTTCTTTCTCTCTCTCTCTCTCTCTCTCTCTC
>NW_009951940.1:203990-279435 GCF_000747805.2 Chaetura pelagica
ACTTGTGGAACTGCACTAGGAGAACTGAGGAACCTGACCTGGTCAAAAAGTCCCTGCAGATTACTGGGGTTGCTGGACTAGGTGACCTTTAAAGGTTCCTTCCAAGCCCACACATTCTATGATTCTATGGTTCTGTGATTCTATGACTCTATGATTCCATGACCTGTGTCCAGCTTGGGGCTCCTCCTGCGGAACAGAAAACAGAAACAGATAAATAGGAGGGAGTTTGGAGTGGGACCACTACAACATTTGGGTGCTGGAGCAACAGATACACAAGCTGAGGCTGAAGGATCTGTTCTGTGATTCTATGACTCTATGATTCCATGACCTGTGTCCAGCTTGGGGCTCCTCCTGCGGAACAGAAAACAGAAACAGATAAATAGGAGGGAGTTTGGAGTGGGACCACTACAACATTTGGGTGCTGGAGCAACAGATACACAAGCTGAGGCTGAAGGATCTTAGTTTCTCCAGTATGGAGGTGAGCAGGCTAAGGGCCATCAAGAGCTGTCTTCAAATCTATAAAGGATATTTATGGAGAGAACTGAGCCAACCCCTGCTTGGAGGTGCACAGTGGAAGGACAAGAGAGAGCAGCCAGTAGGCAGAGTCAATCCTGAACTGCTCTAGACCTTTTGTCTTCTGGTCTCACAGCTTTCCCTTCTCACTGTCTTCCCTCACCCTTGTTGGCCTGGAAAATGAGGTGCACTGATGGTAAATCTACAGACCCTATCTCAGAAGAATGAGGTAAGAGTAAATACATCCAAGACCATGAGAGCACTTGGTAGCCTAAGATACTATGTCTTAAGGTCTCCCTTTTCTCAGGACCCCATGGCATTCACTCCCAGCACTTGTTGAAAGGAACAAACCTAGTTTTAGTATAAATAGAAACAAGTTCAATTTGTCCCAGTCTCCTGGATATCCTCCCAAGGGTTGTGCTCAGTTTTGAGTGGCTTGTCTTGCCTTCTGCCTCTACAGCAAGGGGATAAGGTGTCAACAGACCTTGGCAGACTCATACACACTGCATGGTGTCAGAAGAACAGACCTGCTTGAGAACAAGTGCTCCTGATGGACTATTGGCTTTGATTAGGAAACACACATTAACATCTTTTTTCATTTAAAGCCCTCCCTGTAGAAGGTAACCTCCTAAAGTGTAATGCTGCCTGGAATATTAGAGCAGGAATTAGAAATGACAGGATGGACAATTTGGCAGCAAGTGTTTAATTAGGCAATAAATTAGAGTCCCTGAGATCACAAGGATCTGTGGCATCTTGCTATTTTTGGATATAAATCACATTGTATAAATACACTACAGATGGAGATCCACACCCCTTGCTGTTGGTTTTAGCAAAACCACACAGACAAGGAGAAAGCAGAAGAGTATTTACATTTTAAGTGCTTTTCTGCTGATGGATCTGGGGGATCTTCCAAAACACAATATGCATCCTGTCTTCAGATTAAGCCATGACCACTTCTTTGGATTTCCAGACCTAAACTCAGCCATTTCATGGTCTGTTTCCCTTGATCTTGCAATATCCTTACTGGGCTTCTCTCTCTTTGTGAAAATGAGGAAGGGCTGGAAATGCTTCTCAGCTTCCTGAAGTCCCAGTGGGTGGGATGCCAAGTGTCAGATCATATGCTGGTATTGGATATCATATGTTTTAGTGGCTCACTCAGTTACACCAGAGAGAAGGGTTATTGCTGGGCTGGAGCCAGATGTTTGTAGACCAAAGTCATACACAGGGTCTTGCTTGGAAGCAGACCCCATTCTCTGTCTTGCTCTGAGTCCTCACACTACCCTGCTAGAATGGGAACAATGCAGACATGGATAATACAGACATGGATAATGCAGATATGGCTAATGCAGACACAGTGGCACAAGAGCTGAAATAGGAGAAGAAAAGAGCAACTTACTGAGTCTCATGGACAATAAGTGATAAAGAGCACAATAAACTAACTGATTTGTCTTTAATTTTTCATACATCCACAGCCAGACTTTCTTTTTCAGCTCATTTAATCCTCTTTCAATCTTCGCTCCTCATCTAATATTTCTTTCTCTCTCTCTCTCTCTCTCCCTCTTCCTCTCATACTCTTTTTCTCTCTCTCTTCCTCTCTCTCTCCTTCTTCATTCTCTTTCCTCTCTTTCTTCCTTTCTTTCTCCCCAAATGCAAGAAAGGAGTAAATGAGAAACAGAGTCCATCTTTTATATGATAGGACTGAGCAAATGCTCAAAAGTCTCCTGTCCACCAGAAATCTGTAACATTGTCAGGAGTTTTTTATAATGATTTACCTTTGGGAATGAGCTCTATTCTGCTCAGCTGCTGAAGGGTTGTTATAACTGCTGACCATGCAAAGCCACTGCTCACCTGTGAGCCATTTTTCTCATCTTGCAACTTCTTATGCATGACTTGAGTGTGTGGACTCCCAGCATTGCATCTGGGCTCCCTGAGCAGAACGGTTTGTAATTGATGGATTTCAAGTATGAGTTCAGAAAAATAATGGCTGAGAATAAGTCTGTCAAAATAAAGAACTCTCACTCCATTGCTCCAACATCCATCAGTCCATGGGATTAGTCCTACATTTATCATTTTGGAGAAGGGGAAAAAAATATATACATGAAAAAAAACCCCACATTAAAAAAACTTCATGTCCCCAAAATCATAGCAGATTAATAAGGTTGGCAGAGAATCAGCACAGCTCCCTGCCACAGCCTCACATGTCTGGTAATTCCTAGACAAAAAGAAAAATATCAGTAAAATAGTTCAGAAATTAACATATTTAGAGTGTCTCTTGTGCTGCAGTTTCTGTGGCTTTTGATTATTCATACTAATAGTCAAAGGGTGTTTTGGGGTGCAAGATGCACACCCATGGGATGGAGTGTCTATGATGTGCAACTCATGTGTGCAAACACACAGACTTTTTCCTTAATGAGCCAACTTGCAAACAGTCCCATAGATAGAAATGAAAAGCAGGGAACTTAGGAAGGTAGAGATCTTTGGATGAGGAGCCACTAAGTGGACTAGGATTCTTCAGCTTGCCAGGCATAGATCATACATATACACCTGCATGCGTTGAGGTCAAAAAGTAAAAGGCCATAAAGTCAGAAATTACATGGGAAGAGGAAGTAATGATCACATTTTTACTTTTTTCAATACAAGCATCAGGAAGCATCATATAACACAAGGCAGATCTAAACCAAAAAGACATCGTTCTTCACATGGTGTCTGATTAACCCATGGAACTTCTTGTCACAGGCAGGTTGGAAATATTCACCTTCTACAGGGAACTTTCCCCTAAGCAGTCACTTGCTTGGAGAACAAAGGATGTGAGGGAAGAAAGAGTGAAAATCAGATCATAGAATCACAGAACCACAGAATGGTTGAGGTTGGAAGGGACCTTAAAGACCATCAGGTTCCAACCCCCTTGCTATGAGCAGGGACACCTCCCACCAGACCAGGCTGCACAAGCCCCATCCAACCTGGCCTTGAACACCTCCAGGGATGGGGCTTCCACAGCCTCCCTGGGCAACCTGTTCCAGTGCCTCCTACCCTCATAGTGAAGAATTTCTTCCTGATGTCTAACCTAAATCTCCCCTCTTTCAGTTTAAAACCGTTACCCAGATGGGGCACAATTTATTCTTTTTTTTGGGGTCAATACCCAAGAACTGATCTGAGGCCCACAGAGAAAAGAGGAAGAACTTAAAATCCAGGCAGGATTTTAAGACTATGCTATTAAGACCCCTGGTCAAGCAAATAATATGAGCCCTTACTGCTTTGTGAGCCAAAAAGAATAAAACTATAGGTAATTTATGTAACATTTATAAAAATAAAGTGTCAAGGTGCTGGACCAGTCAGTCCTACCTACATGTTTGGTCAATGCCATGAGGAATAACTGTCTCATGATTCCTTCATAGGTATTAACTTGGACACTTTTATCTCTAAATTACAAACCTTGCTGCACACCAGGGCAGGAGTGGTGTTTGTGAGGGCAGCACAGAGGAAATTCATGGCTTGCAATGAATGGGTCAGCAAGCAAAGAGGGCCAGAGTTGGAAATAATTTACACACATCTGAATTTCCAAATGGGAAAAGTCAGGACAGCATCAACCCAGTGCAAGAGGAACATCCCAATAGAAAGAAAACTGCCTCCTGTTTGAACAAACATTCAACCTGCTGTTCAGCAACACTTTGGATGGAACAAGAGTTGTTGAAAGCAGAAAAATAATGAAACCTTGTTTCAGGGGCCAATCAGTGTTTAGTGATAAGGTTTCATTTTGTGCTGTTTTGTTTCTTAGCAAAATCTAAATGAAACTACATGTTCTTGTGCCAGAATGAACACAATGTTCTTTTTGATGAGAATTAGGATATGGCATTTTGTTTTCAGATTATTTTTAACTATTCAACTTTCTTCTTAAAAGAAAATAATTGATTTCTAAATGAAAGCATCATTTATTTTCAAAGTTTAAAAAATTATAATTCTTTTAGAAGCAGCAGAAATTACATGTTGTTTTCCATTTTGCTCCTTGCCCATTTTTAATGTGGCAATCTTTGCTGAAGACAATCCATCCTCTAATAATTATGATCACTGTGAAGTTTCTTTAAAAAAAAATAAATTCTTACCTTTTAGCAAGAAAAATAAGGTGTTTTCTTTCTCCTTCTTAACTAGTTGACAGTGTTAGACCTTTCTGTACCTTCCAAGCCTTCGTTTCTCTCATCTGTAAAAGACTTGACAGTTCTGATAGTTACACATTTGTTTTGTCAGGCTTTGGAGATGGTAAACTGTGCATGAGAGTTATTTAAATGCATAAAGTGCCATAAAAGTAAATACTTACACATTCTGAGGATTCTTAAGGAAGGCTTTTGTATGTAGAGTAGGTGAACAAAGACAGACCATGCTCTTCTGGCAAAAGGCAGTTAGGAGTGTCTAGTTGCATCACATACTTGCTCTATGGAGTTGATCAATAAATTAAAATCTAAACACCTGGGCAATCAATTGCATCAATTCATAAGACCAGAATTCCTTTTAGAATCATAAAATTGTTTTGGTTGGATCATCAAGTTCAACCATTGACCCAGCACACTGCCAAGCCCACCACTAAGCCATGTAGGAGAAGAACAGATTCATGACCAGCTGAAGGACCTGAAGGCACACAAGTTCCTGGGACCTGATGGAATTCATCTACAGCTCCTGAAGGAACTGGGTGATGAAGTTGCAAAGCCTCTCTCCATCACATTTGAAAAGCCTTGACAAAATTCCCACTGACAGGAAAAGGGGAAACATAAGCCCCGTTTTCAAGAAAGTTAAAAAAGAAGATGCAAGGAACTATAGAATAGTCATTCTCACTTCTGTGCCTGGGCAGGATCATGGAGTAGATCCTCCTGAAGGCTCTTCTAAGGCATGTGGAAAACAAAGGGGTGATTGGTGACAACCAACTTGGCTTCACCAAGGGCAAAATCTGATGGCCTTCTACTTTGGGGTCAAGGCTTTGGTGGACAAAGGAAAAAAAACAAACAACATTTACCTGTGATCTAGTCTAGATGATCTTTAAGGTCCCTTCCAACTCAAATCATTCTGTGAGTCTATGATTCCATGTCCTTAAGCACCATATCCACATGTCTTTTAAATCCCTTCAGGGATGGTGGCTCAGACTATACAGGTTCAGTGTCTGGAAACTGAGGTTACTGGGATTTGAAGAAAGTTGCATTCTATCCTCATCAAATCTACTACCAAAATAATTTTACCTCCCTACATGCTGAGAAAAACAATTATTGCATTCCAATGATTTATTAACCCAACAAGTAAAAGTAACACAGCAAATCTGAGTATCTGTCACTGTTTATCTGGGAATTATGTTTTAATTAACCGATTTCTCTAATATGTTGTCTAAGCTTCCTACAGGAGAACTGAAAAAAAAACCAAACAGCTGCAAGGCTGAAAGACTCTCTAGACAGTTAGTGTCCTCATTGTGTTTTGGTCTGGCTTAGTGAATGCCTCTAGTGACAAATGCATATTGATGAAGCAAAGAATTGACTAATGGACACATTTAATGAAAGCTTAATATTCTGCTGGTGACAGAGGAAAAATATTAAACTTGCTCTCTGTCAATTGTTATAAAATATTAAACACAGATGTGGAAGTAGGAGGAGGGGAGAAAAAAGTGATCTTTGAGGGAATCAGAAATGGACCTGCATAGCAATTCAGAGCCTGGGAATTATGAGAGACATTATAAATCTCATATATCTAGGAAATTTCCACATGTGATTCCCAGTGTACTTCATGTAAACTTTGCTTCTTTCATATAAATGATGTCCTTGATAAAATAAATCTGCTGGTCCAATCGATTTCCCTGATGCAGGTCTGTGACACAGCATCTATTCTGAGCACCTTGTTCTACACTTGATTTCCCTTGTCTACCAACTAAGTTTTACCATTTTTATTCCAAACTCCATTGAGAAGGTCTAAAACAGCATTCTATGCTGTATCTCTGTCTGTCTTTGTTTAATACTGCAGGAGACCTGCTCAATAATATTAAGAACAGCCCTGTGTCTTTGCTAGTGTCTAAATATTTAAGTGGTATTGGCAAACGTGTCACATCCCTCTTCTTTCCTCAGACATATTTTCTTCTGCAACACAGAAATTATCTTCAAAATGCCTTTTGAAGACTCACCCATGTATGGGTTGTCCAAAGCCCTGGAAATTTTGACCCAAAGAGTGGGAAACATTAGTATCTCTGAGTTAAAATTGTCATAGAGACTCAAACAGTCTTTGCCAGGCTTAGGAGGTATTTTCCACAAAGTCTTAAAGAGCAGGAACCAACATTAAGTTAGAACACTGAGCTATTATAGTGTCTCCTTTTTCATGGCACATCTGATGCAATTTGGAATATTGTTCTGCTCTTTGCCTGATGTCATAGGCAAAGATTTTAAATGCGACGTTTATTTGCAGTATGTAGTCCAGACACCAGATGTCACTGCATGATGCAAAGTATTGCAGAGCTGGTCGAGAGTATGGAAAAGGTGGAGCATGAGTTGTGTGGCCCCATGTTTTCTGCCCTCCTTACAGACAGCTGCCTTCCTTTAGAAAGACATTTTGTTCAAGAAGAAATATGTTTTTGTACATCATTTAGGAACAGTGATCCCAAGTATAAGCAATAAACTATTCTTAAAACAACTCACCTAATTATTCCTGCGGATTTTATGACAATAAGAGATTTGTGCTTGGCTAGATGCTGGAATACAAGCTCTATATTTTAATTTGAAGGATCAGTTTCTGAATTCATTGCAAAGATGTCCTTATGAATTATAGAAATTGATGAAGCTGGTATTTTTACCTTAATAATTTCCCATTGGGAAGTTGTATTTACCTCTAATCACAATCACCATGCTAAAATAACATCATCGTTATTAATAATTACAAAACAACATAATATCAATTTAAAATATTAACCAGGAAGCAAGTACAGATCACCACATAAAAACAAAGATTGATTAACAATTATAGCACGTGGGGGCAGGAGAAGAATAATTAGAAATGACTTTTCAAGCAAGTTATTAATGAAGAAGCAGAGATATGAAAGTAGGGATGATTGTTCAAGTCTTACTGTAGGCACCAGTGATAATTTCTGCCTTTCTACCCTGGATGAGAATGAGCACAGTTTTCTCCTAGCTGTGTCCACAGAGGAACCAGGGATGAGTTATGGAGTCTGAAAAGGCATCTGCTGCTGAAATGGCCCTTTCAGACATACACAGAGGACTTAATTTTCACTGCAATTCTGACAGCTTTTCACCAAGGCAATTGGGGTATTTTGTGTGGTTCCTCATATGGTCTTGACTCTGAGCTTTAGCCATCTGAGTCTGAGTTCCTGACTTTTCCTATCTATCTTGCTTTGTTGGTGGAGAGCTGCTTTTCCTTTTTTGTGTCTTGTCTTTTTCCAGTTCTATTTTCACTGTGTGAGAAGTTACAACAGGTTTCTGGGTTTAGCCACTTCAAAAAATTCAAGGGGTTAATAAGTTTATCATACAGATACACCGAAGGGACAAAGGATGAGGGGACCCACATACTCCACTAGACCTGAGTTTATTCGGGTAAAGACATCCAGACACCCTAGATAACATTATGTATCTAGCCAATAAGAACTGATAAAATTACCTTCTGTAAGTGTGAATGGGCAACTTGTTATTGGAAAAAGATAAAATTCTACCCATCTTCAAAACAGAGCAGCATCTGTCAGGAGGAAATAGCAAAGCTCTGAACAGCAACAGTGACATTCTCTCCTGCTCAGAAAGGGTCTTGCACAGGGTTTTCTTACAAACTGGTTAAGGTTTTGGATTCCATGGGCCTGAAATCAAGGATATTTCCTTTCTTTTTCCTGTTGAGGTAAAAATGGAGGAGGGTACAGTGTGTCAGGTAGGGAGTTTTGTGTGCAAAATGAACTTTCTGAGAGAGACTAAGCTCCTACACTTACTGACAGAAGCCTGAAACCCTTGATGCTTGAGCATGAAGTTACTCTCTTCTCTGTACAGTTAGAGGATGTAATTTTGCCCTAACTAGAGCCTGCAGCAACAAATTAGCTCCTGTCTCACCACAGGACTTCAACACTTCACAAGTGTCAAAAAAAATGTTGACTTAAACCATATTTCCCCCCATCCTCAACTCTCAGAACACTGAGATGCCACGTGTTTTTTCCCTGCTCATCTCCCACTGTCCCAGCACCCTCTCTTCTTTTGACCATCACATTTTTTAACTGCAAGAATAAGTTAAAATGATGAGTTTCTGTGTGTTCAGCTTGGAGTCTAGAGATGTATTTTGGTCTCACAGAGCCAAAAGAGTCGAGTCTTCCCAGGACATGGGTATGCCCTGTGAGGGTTATGGGAGTTCATGGCATTTTGTGCTTGGAGCCATGTAGAGATCTTGGTGATGACAAGAAAAAATCCATCCCATCCCATCACAGCTGAGACGGGCATTTGCAGGGCAGGTGTCCCATGGGAATATTGTGTGTAGTTGGGTGGGGGAAAACACAGCTTCCAGTTCATGCTTCGTGCCAGGCAGCTGCTCTTTGCAGCATGTGGCCAGCTGCACTAAGAGAAAGAACACACTCTTACAGTGAGGGGTTTTATTTTGTTACACATCTCCTTCACTCATTTTCTTTAAACTCTAAGTCATTTGGTGCTAGGACATTGTTCCACCACGACACTGCCCTCCTAGAAGTGATGCATTTTGAACATGCTTGTGAATGACTTGAAAGCTCTGAATTTGTGAGGATGATTCTTAAGCAATGGCAAACAAGAACTCCACTAGGCAGTAATCTTTGCAGAACAGCCACACACTAAATTGGTTGACTTTGAAATAACCTTACAATCTTGGTGCTCAGATGTATTGATTCAGTCTTTATCTTTCTTTGAAAGAAGACTGTAAAAATGAGTAGAGATGTAGTGTGGACTCAAATGTTTAATAGTCAGTGGACTTTGCAGAAGTTTTAATGTTTCTGACTGCCAGGTTCCTCCTCACTATTACTCTGTGTGTCTAGAAACCTGCCTGCCTCTCAAGGTGAGCACAGCTGACGAATTAGTACCAAGGTGAGGCATCTTGATACTTTAAAATACTTTATGAAACATGATCTGGGGGAAATTCCCCAGCAAGTGATACGTAATCCCAGGGGGATTCAGAGACCTGGGTCCTTGCTGTGCCATTGCAATGAACTTCTCCAGAGTTATACCAGCTGAAAATCTGGCATTTTAACTTATTATAATTCATTTTCTTAACAAATGTGTGTGGACGAGGTAGAGAAACCCAACAGCAAAGACACTTTCCAGGTGCATTTGTAGGGGCCAGGAGAATGACTGTGAATGCCTTGATGGATGAACGTTCACTTTGAGATGCAAGCAAAATCATTTCAGACTACATTACATTATAAACAAGCTGCCACCAAGCTACTGTATAAATCACCTCAGCAAAGGAGTGTCAGCCCAGGCCAGGGAAGCAATTCCAAATCAACCTGTCAGAGGGATTCCTCCCTCCTCCACCCAGAGATGGATGGGAAATGAACCAGGACAGATGAGTCCAAATCCCTGCACAAGTCACCATGTGGCAAGAGGCAAACAGGGTGTCAGCAGGAAATGGTTGCACTCACAAGCCCTTGCTGTGAAAAATGTTGCACCCCCATCATCTCTGGAGGGTAACTGAGGCCCATCAGCACCAAAGCCCCGTGGAAGAACATTCATAGAATCATAGAATCATAGAATCTTAGGGGCTGGAAGGGACCTCGAAAGATCATCTAGTCCAACCCCCCTGCCAGAGCAGGGTCACCCAGAGCACATCACACAGGAACGCATCCAGGTGGGTTTTGAATGTCTCCAGTGAGGGAGACTCCACAACCTCCCTGGGCAGCCTGTCCCAGGGCTCTGTCACTCTACTTTTAAATATTTAAAGTAATTTAAATATTTAAATTATATAACTAAATTAATTCTATATAATGGACTAATTCTTTCATTATAAAGGTCTGTTTAGGGGGTTCAGCTCCACCCTTTTCCTGCTTACAGAAGATACCTGCAGTAAGAAAGATTGGTTGCCCAGAGGAGCTTACGGATCAAGGTGGAAAAGGACAGGTTGTTCTTCTTTTCTGATTTTGGGAAATGACACCTGGAAGTGTTAAGAGAGAAGCCAAAAGATGCACAAAGCTGACAACTGAGCTCAATCTTGCTAGGTTGGGTTTCTATACAGGTTTCTCCATTTCTCATCTTCAAGCTTATAGAAACAAATTAAGCACAGGTTTAAAATAGATATATACACTTTTAAAAATTAAGAAATAAGTGCATTGTTCTTCACTTCTTCTTAGAATAGGATGCAAATGCAAGTGCTGCTTTCTCTGAAATTTCAGCCAAATTTCTAAATTCAGTAAAGTACACGAAAACTTAACAAGTAGTAGATATTTAGCTTTCACAACACATTTTATTTCATTCTGAGAGATCTCTCTCATTTCTACTCTAAGAATGGAGGACCTGGGTCACCAATAAATAAATATTGCTTCTGATTATTCCACACTGAAACAGAAAGAAGCAGGCACTGAAACAGGGACCATTACAAGTGCAAAGTTTTCCCTTGCCCTCTGAATCAATCACCAGATCATTTCACACTGCTCATAAGTGTATCTGTCTCCACCTTGCAAACTGGAAGATTTTTGTCCACAATATTCCTACAGTCTGACCCAAAATAAACATAAATTTGAACTCTGAAATTAGAAATCTAGGTCCATGATGAGGACATATATTTCTCAATGTTTATTAAACAAGTACATATATTTGCAATAAAAAATTCTGGGCACCTGACATTTACATGACTTCAATTTCTTCAGCCCTGCATGTCTTGATGTGAAATACACCTTTGGTATTTGCCACCATTCTGTACTTTATGGAACATTTCAGCCTTGAGAACTGATGCTACAGGGTGGTAGCTGTGAGGAACTACTTCAAAGGGATGCAAAAAGATCATGTTCTATCTCTGGACATGGCTGCAATGGATCTTATGATCTCAGGCATATCTCTCCATCACAAAATGCCTCTCTTGATGCAAATGCTAAATGGGGATACCAGCATTTCACCACAACCTTCACTGGAAGCTTGTGAGGCCAAATCCATTAATCTCTTTGAAATGAGAGTGATGAGAGCACCTAAAAGACATTGGAAACCACAGACCTATGAATCATCATATTCCTAAAGATTTGTTAGGCCTCTTCACAGTCTCTGCTGAACAACCTTTTCTCCATTGTCTTGCTCTTGTGAGCTTTGGTCACTACTTGCCACTTTGCTTTGATTGAGGCTTGGCTGGCTGGTGCTGCAGAGCCAGGCTTAGTTTGTATCCCACCTCCACTGTCCACAGCAGTCAGCAGACACATCTCAGTGTTTCTGAGCTGTACAATCAAAGTTTAACCTAGTTTCTTGCCAAGGTTTGGGGCCATACACCAGGAGGGAAGCAGAAAAGGTCAAAACTGATGATAAGTCCTAAAGAGTCATGGAATCATGGTCCTACAGAATTGTCAGAATTGGAAGGGACCTCTAGAGATCGTCTAGTCCAACTCCCCTGCTAAAGCAGGATTAGTCAGACATTCTATGATTCTATGATTCTATGTTTCTATGTTTCTATGTTTCTATGATTTGATGATTCTGTTTCTATGATTCTGTGATTCTATGATTCTATGATTCTATGACTCATTGGCAGACCTGAGGTGCTGTTGCCCAACTCCAGGAGTTTGCAAAGTGGAAACATCCCTGTGCAACCTCTCAAGATGTGACACATCATTCCAAGTCCCTCCTTCCATGACTTGGGTTGGTTTTGTGTCTATTGCACTTCCACTTCTGTATTCTGGCTTCTGACACTTGAGTCTGTGTCTTTGGTCTGAATTTTTTTTAATGTGCCATTCATCAGACTGCACAGGGGAAGGTAAGATACCATTGGCTTGCAGATCTACCAGGAGGATATGCAAGGACAGAAACAGCAAAATGCTTTACAAAGACAAAACTCATTACATACAGGGAAAGATCTCATTTTGATGCTCTGTTTTCGAATAAGAAATCCCTCTGCCCCTTCTGAATGAAAAAGAATTCCTGAGCAGTGAAAGCTCCAAGTGGCAACAGCAACAACTTTAAACCAGTGCCATTCACCTGTCAGGCCTGGACCGGAGCAGTAAATGTGCAGTGTATTATGTACTTTCTCACATTCTCTTTGCATTTCCCTCCACAGTGAAGTGAACCTCCAGCTCTCTTCAGTTAGCAAGGTGGGTCCTGGGCAACTGTCTGTCTTTCTGCCTGAGTAAAGATTAAAATTAAAATCTCAGAGAGTGCCTTTTGTAAAACCTTATGGCAAGCCCCACTGAGGCGTGTCAAGCAGAGAAGCTGTCTAACAAAGTGAAGAGAGTCATACAGTCTTCCATGTCCAGAAGCCAGGCAGTAAAATTGAAATAAATGGGATCTCAGCTAGCAAAGTAACAGTGGTATTTGTCACACTCCTAGAAGCTAACTGGTACTGTCTGGAGACTACCTCTGAAGGACCAGACCATGACATCCTGGCTTAGAGTGAAGCATTCTTAATTATGGTTTCTGGGATGACAATATTGAGATGCTTCAGATGAGATCGAGGCCTGGGAGGATGACAGAAAAGCTCCGTGGAAGCAATTTTAAGAAGTTGTTCAAAACATCACATAGATTTGAGAACTTAACTCTCCTCTCCAAAAAAGTATTTAATGTTATTTCTAGAGGATTTGATGATACAAAACATCAACATCAACTCTCCTCTCCAAAAAAAGTATTTAATGTTATTTCTAGAGGATTGTAATGTCTAACATTGACAGTGATGACTTTTGGGATGCAATATTCCCTGTGTTTTTCTCCAATGCCAGGAGGTAGATGGGGCACTAATCTGCTACCTGTATCTAGCCTTGATGCTCCCAGATGTTGGGGAGGTTCTGCCATCTCCCTGCCCCAGTGTACCCCCACAGAATGGTGGCAACAGCTGAGAGATGCACTGCAATAGGGAGAAGAGAGCAAGTCTCCTACTCAAAGCACTTGCCTGAGAGGCTAATGAGCATTGCACAAAGAAAGCATTTCACAGAATCATGGAATGCCCGGTTGGAAGGGACTTCAAGGATCATCTGGTTCCAACCTTTCCAGGTTGAAATACAGTTTAGATGAGATGGTCCAGCACCCTGTTGAGTTGAGTCTTAAAAGTGCTGGGGAATCCACCAGTTTCCTGGGGACATCATTCCAATGTCCGACTGTTCTCATAATAAACAATTTTCTGACATCTAGTTGGGATCCCCTTGTACCCAACACCCCTCCTATTTTCCATGTGACACACTGTAAAAAAGGGAATCTCCATCTTCTTGGTACCCACTCTTTTAGTACTGGAACAAGGTCTTCCCTGAGCTTTCTTTTCTCCAGGCTGAACAAACTCATTTCTCTCTGCCTTCCCTCATGTGGCTTCCCAGTCCTTTGATCCTCTTTGTGGCCCTTTTCTAGACCCTCTCTGAATCTTTTTTGCAGAGCAGGGATTAGAGCTGAGCACAGTGTGGCTTCATTTGGCTTCACCCCTGCTATGTTTGAGGTGCTGATTCTCTCTACCTCCCAGCCAGATGAGTGAAGATTTCTCAAACTTGACTCTGACTGGGAAGAGTATTTTTTGTCTCAGTCTCTACTCTGCTGTCAGTGGAAATGTGACCTGTCTGCTGTGCAAAGCTGCCTTTTCATGTCCCACAAAAAGCTGTCTCTCTTGATCAGCTACAAAATTGAATCCCATGGTAGAATCATATTGCTGAGTTCCCTTTTAACTCACTTACAAGAGCAAGTGCAGAGTTCTGCACCTGGGAAGGAACAACAAAATGCACCAGTACAGGCTTGGAAGTGATCTGCTAGATCTGTGGAGAAGGATCTTGGAGTCCTGGTGGACAAGTTATCCATGGAACAACAATGTGCCCTTGTGGCCAAGAAGGCCAATGGTATCTTGGGGTGCATTAAGAGGAGTCTGTCCAGCAGATCAAGGCAGGTTCTCCTCCCCCTCTACTCTGCCCTAGTGAGACCCCATCTGGAGTGTTGTGTCCAGTTCTGGGCTCCCCAGTTCAAGAGGGACAGGGATCTACTGGAGAGAGTCCAACAGAGGCTACAAGGATGATGAAGGGAGTGGAACACCTGCCTTACAAGGAAAAGCTGAGAGACCTGGGGCTTTTCAGTCTAGAGAGGAGAAGGCTGAGGGGGGATCTAATTAATATATATAAATACATGAGGTCTGGGCATCAAGAAGGCAGGGACAAGTTCTTGTCACTTGTGCCCTGGGATAGGACGAGGGGCAATGGATTCAAACTCAACATGAGGAAGAACTTTTTTACTGTGAGGGTGACAGAGCCCTGGGACAGGCTGCCCAGAGAGGTTGTGGAATCTCCTTCTCTGGAGACTTTCAAGACCTCCATTTCTGGATGCAGTTCTGAGTGATCTGCCCTAGTTGTGTGGGGTTTTTTGGTCCTGCTCCTTCAGGGGGGTTGGACTCGATGATCTTTGGAGGTCCCTTCCAACCCCTACTATTCTGATTCTGTGATTCTGTGAACTGCACATCGACCACATATGTTGGGAAATGCAGTCACAGCTGAGAGAAACTAATGATTTCTGTTAATGTTGCTAACTGAGACACAAGGACAGCTTGTTAATGAGTGACTAATTGAGATGTGAGTTAATAAATCCTCAGCTGAGCTTGCTTGGATTGCCAACCATTTCTCAATTTTCTTTAGGGAGACCAGTCCACAGAATGCACACAGCAAGTTTTCTGTAGCCATTAAAAGCAAATGAGTTCAAACACTTGAATAATGAAAATACAAACATGCAAGAGATAAGAGACCTAAATTATAAATAATTGGCTGAGAATAACCACTCCAGTATCTGAGGGCTTGAATTTCCATCCACCACAATAATCAGAGGTTCTATCCCTGAGTCCTGATGACAACATGGGAAAGCCTGAGCAACGATAGTTTTGGAAAAGAGTGGTTAAAGATCACATCATTGACCTTGTGTGAGAGCAGAGAACAGAGTAAAGGCCATCTGGGATGGCTTAACTAGAATTGTGAGTCTTATTCACATATTCAATGTATCTATTAATTACTGGCTTGGAAATAAATAATAAATTGGTGATTTTTGTGCTTTCCCAGCACTAATGGTTTCAGATCCTGACTGTCACAGGCTGTGTAACCTTTGGTTACATCATTTAGACTAGGATATATCTGACTAAACAGAGAAGTCTAGACCTGACCTTCCTTCAGAGACTCTTTGCAGACAAGGAAGGAGCAGCCACCTCCCGCAGGGAAGCACAGCATGAAATACTCTTTTCTCAGAAGTGAACATCTAAAATAGGGTAGGTAAAAATGCCTCACAGAGTCTTTCCCCCACCAGTGACTGGAAAGGGGGGCTGAGTAGACGTGCATTTTTACACTCTATGTGTGTCAAAGTAGATGAGCCAAATTCCTTCCTCCTACATCTACACACTTGGAGGGACAACTGGTCACAGAGTGTGACAAACACAACGTAGTTTCCCATGAGACACAACCTGCCCACACAGCACTTGGTTGGACATTGCTTGCCTTTCAGTAACATGGTGGACTAACCTCAAGCTGTGTAACAGAGGGGTTTGTGGAAGACCTTGACAAGAGAGGTCATACCTAACCTCCAGCATAGCTGAAGGGTTCTTAGGGAAAATGTTGTCCAGATGGAAACACAAATCATTCCTTCAGGATTCTTTGGAGTCCACGGATATCCTTGGTTTGAGGGTAGATTTAGATTGGGTATTAGGAAGAGATTCTTTCCTGTGAGTGTGGTGAGACACTGGCACAGGTTGCCCAGGGATGTGGCTGCCCCATCCATCCCTGGAGGTGTTCAAGGCCAGGTTGATCAACCTGGTCTAGTGGAAGATGTCCCTGCTCATGTAGGGAGGTTGGAACTAGATGATCTTTCAGGTTCATTCCAAGCTCTTTCTGTCAAATAAGCCATGCTTCTCTTTTAATTGGGACTTAACCAATGACATACTTATGTTCCTCACTGTTAATTAAACATGAATCCAAACCTGTGTTCAAATGAATTCATGCCTCCCCTCTGGAGACAACAAGCAGCCACATACCTAAGGAATTAAATGGGAAATTATGTTCTTATCTACTACTAGTAGCTGATATTATCACCATGTTAAGCTTTGTGCAGATGCAGAGGAAAGTAAGTCCAAACTTTGAATGCTTTACAAACCAATAATTATGGATGTGATTGGCAATGTGATATTCCCTAATGTCCCCTAGCCACTTCTACAGAAAGCAGGTCCTCCTCCTGACTCATCAGGACCTTGAGAAATCATCATCCCTGTATGCACAATTGAAACTCTTCAGTCATGGTAAAGGAAAAAGGAGGGGACCAGCCATGGCAGAAGGCTGCACTCTTGCTGTGGTAACATTTCTTTGCAAGCTATGGCATGCAAATCTGATAAAGTAACATTTGTGCCTTTCAAGAAGATGCTCTGGTACTTGTGATGCAAAAAAGCAGAAGTAACAAATTCAGGCAACAGGTCAGTTCTCCAAGGAGAGGATGGAGTGCCTCATTAATCATCCCATACTTCCCTATTTCTCTCAGGTCACAGCATAACCAGACATTTTTAAAGTATTCATAAATGTCACTAATGGATTATCACTGCATCCTGAAAAAAACCAACCTATATTTATTTATGCATGAAATGTCAATTAAATTGAGATAGATATTGAAATTAATAAGTACCCAATAAAATTTAAAGTGCACAATTGATTTTAGATCCTCTGTTATATGCACAGCATGTAATTACTAGTAGTAAATCTAAAATGAAAATATAGAAGCTTATGAGATGCTTCAGTGCAGTTGTTCATTTAGATCCCCATAAATCGAGGGGGGACACATTAGAAGTGACAGCACTAATATAAAGGACTAAGCTATAACTACAACCTTCATGGAAGGAAAACAAAAAAATCCTTCTAGAGCAGAGAAAGAGAAAAAAAATATCTATAACTCTCATTCAAGAAGCTACTCAGTGTTGTTGTTTCTATGCTGAGAGGCACAAATGTGTAGAATAAGTATTTTTAACACATGTGGCAGAGTGTAAAATGCAAATGCCCAGAGATTCAAAAGTGACTATTCCTTTAGTTTCAACAAATAAGGGAAAATGGGGCACAGCATCTGGAACAATTAAGAGTCAAATTCATCAGGTACTTTTTACTGCAAGCAGTAGTGTTTTAATCCAGTTTAATATATGTGTTGCTTGCAAGTGTAACAGGAAACTTCAGTGCTTCATGCAAAGCTGCACTTTGCTCTGTTCTGGCTTGAGTTTTCATGCCATTCTTGTTCACCTTGGTCTCTGAATTCCTAAGACAGTAAAATTTCACTAACATTCTAAACCATTTTTAGAGGCAAATCCTTTAGCCTCATAATCTGTTGTTCTAAACACAAGATGAGCTTCTATTGGTGCTCTATCATGTCAGTTACTGCTGATGGGTATTCTTGCCACAATATTTTGTTATGGCTTGTATTGCTTGAGTCCTGCCCATATTATTGTCATCATATCACCCATTAGGGATCAAGCTACAAAGAAAGCAAAAACTTCATTATCTGGGAAATTAATAAAGTTTATCCTTAGAGAATCACACATTCATGTCAGAATCAGGTGGGATTTTTTTGGCTGTGAGTGCCAGTGATATCAGCATCAGTCCCCACAGAAGACAGGGAGACACATTCCACCTACTGAGTTCTTCAAACCAAAGTCTGGTGGAAAGTTTCAGCAAAGTTGGGCTAAGAAGAGCTGCCACACATGGAAAGAGTTTGGCTTTGGATCTAAATCCAGAGACAGTGACCTGCTCAGGCCCTGTGGGTGGAATTCAATGGTCTAAAGATATAATTGTAGTGTCACTGTAGACAATGTACGGGATTAATTCCAGATCAGTATGTCTCCCACTTGTCCTCTGGAGTACTTGGCAGCTCCACACAGGTGTCTTCAATATCTTAAATATGCAGAGTGTTGAAGAGGAGAATGGATCGTCCAAAAGGCCTCCAATTATAACAGAATCCTCTGTTTAGGGTGCTCATTTCTGTCCTGTCTGTACATCCATATGATCTCCTTTCAAAGCCTAGTGACTAAAGTATCACTACATTCCTCTGCAAGGCTGAGAAAAGCATTTGTGTCCAAAATCTCTCAAGCACAGAAACACTTGGATGTAAATTTTTGGTCTGATACTACAATTTAACCACGAGTTAAGGAGATAATTCCCATTCTGTTGGTTGTGATTAGTGGGAGAGGGTGTACAGAGCACATCTAATGGCACTTGGCTGCCACATTACACAGCTGGGGTTGTCTCATAGAAAGACACTTTCTTTCTTTTGTTTCAGAGCAAACACATTGATTTAGAGTGGATTATTCATCTGGGAGTGTAAAAGGAAATAATGCCTCCAAAAAAACAGTTGTGATGGCTTTTGAATGGGGACAAAAGAAATTTAGAGTCTGTATCTAAATTTCATGGAAAGATCATTCAGAGACTTCAACATATGAACAATCTTCTTGGTGTCTGTGAATGCAAACTTCTGATTTTTTTTTAATAAGCTCTGGCCACAGGCATCTTATGAGCAACAGAAATATAAAGCAAACAAGAATCAACTGTTCTTCATAAAACAAAAATATTTCCCAGTCACTCCAAAATTATCTTTGCTGGTCTCTGAGTGGTGATAAGCAGATATGTCAGAAGAGGGTTGAAGGTATATTTATAATTTTCTTTAATCCTCCTCAGCAAGCCATAGTCACTCGAACATTATGAATTCAAAAAGTGTCAGTAATGCAGTCTTAGAAGGAAGTTCCATGCTAGGAGGGGCACCCATCAGCTGTGAAACATATGGGCAGAGCCACTGGTTTGAAGAGGAGTCCTGGTTAGAATCTGTCTCTGTGTTGTGTTTTGAAATATTGCCTGCAGTAATTGAGTCCCAAATCAAAATATATTAATATAAAACAGTATTATATACACCAACAGTTACTGTGATAAGAAGGTCATCTGGATTCCACGAAGGATTTTTTTTTTTCTTTTCAATAATTAAATCACAGTAATTGCCCAAATTAAATGCACCTTCCTGGCTCCTCCACAAAAGCTACCAAATGTTGTCACTCTGGACCACCACTACCATCAACATGAGCAACTTCTTATGTGAGAAGTA
This sequence comes from Chaetura pelagica, assembly GCF_000747805.2. Classification (NCBI taxonomy): domain Eukaryota; kingdom Metazoa; phylum Chordata; class Aves; order Apodiformes; family Apodidae; genus Chaetura; species Chaetura pelagica. The sequence continues at coordinate 223,715 of NW_009951940.1, forward strand.
AACTAATGAAGTCTGTCTATTTGGTGTGTCTTCTTATCCCTTCATCACCTCCCCTGTAATCCTATCCTGCCATGATCCCTACACTAGAAGAAAACCTTGTGCTTACAGCTCCAGGTCTGCTGGCAGGCTGGTGGGTCAACATGTGCTGATCATCTGTCCTGGTTGGACAGGATGCACAACTTCCAGACTTCCAGAGAAAACATCAGTTTGGATACCTCATCTCTACCAGGCCTTTTAGGAACCTTGTAGGAATGTAATTACCTCTGACACATCTATATCTAACTCAAACTTGGTTGCAATTCACCATTTTTAAAAGGTGTTCAAATGGACAAGAAAGTGAACCCAGGTGAAAAAGCCAATATCAAAACTAATCTCATGTGACATTTCCACTGTTCAGCTACCTCCATAAAACTTTTTTTCCCATTTATTCCCACTGGATATGGCTCCTCCTAGCTATTACAAAAAAAATTAAAATAAATAAATTAGGATATTATATAAGATATTAGAGCATCTGGGGCAGCAAATCTCCCTCAGTACTTACCAAAAACAGGCGTATTTGGGATTTGATTTCAAGATGAACTTTTAACCAGCACTTTCCTAAGATTCTCTATACAGTAAAATATAAAATCAGCCCTGAAATGAATGCTCACAGAAGATGGACAGCTGACTGAATCATTATGTGGACAGAAAACATATCATCATCATCCCCTTAATGGTAACAGAATCTTCAGCCTCCAAGTCCCACCCCTTCTACCATCTAATCATACTCTGCCCTTACATAAAAATATGCTTTGTACTTATTAATCTAAACCTTATACAACTCTTTGTGGGTTCCTATCTCAGTTTTTTCTCTAATTATTTTTCAGAGCACTGGGGTCAGACAACCTGGACTTGAAGAATCAATGCACAACAATTTCTTTCATTCTGCTGATGCCTTGCAAACCCATGGCACTCCCATTTTATTCTGCCAAGCAGACCTGTGCTCCAGGAGTTGGACAAGAAAAGCACACAGGAGTGTGTCACCAACATCCCCACTGATTTGCAAATTGGTGCCCAAGAGACATCTTGGCAAATATTCCCACAGCACCTGAGAGCTTGAGCTGAGAGAAGCCAAAAGAATCTGAAAAGCAAGTGCTACTTTCTATATAGTGCATTTGCTTTATTTGAAGGCTGCTTGATCTAAAGCCAGAGGCATGATAACAGCTTATGTATTCTTCACCTGAGAGGCAAGTTACCTTCTAAAAGACTGGAATGATGATCCTCAGAGGATTATGAATCCTATCAACTTCTTTTGCCCAGGGTAAAGGACTTTTCCAGTCCTCTTCAGTGCACTGTGATAAGGATAAAGAAAAAGCACAACAGAGAAAAGGACTAAGATGGGCTCTGGGCAAGAATGCAGCGACCCTGAAAAGGATTGACACTTTTTGCATGGTTTCTTCAGGAAGCAAAGCTTGGATTGTCATGCTCTGTGAGTGTGTGTCTCTGCTGGTCCTTCCCCTGCCTGGAAAGCATCTATCCAATTTGACACAAGACGGGGAGGTCTCAAAGTTGCGAAGTTCTCAAAAGTGTAAAGGAAACTGAGATCTGAGATCTGAGCTCATCCCCTATTAGACACTTGGAAATCCATACAAGAAAGAGATGTTATGAATGTCCCTAAAGTGTTGGAGATTGTAGCTTAATGTTAAACCTCTGAGAATGCAAACAGGAGCTCCCACCCCTGTCCTCTGTGCAGTTAATAGAAATGAGTGCCTCCTTATTTCCACCACTCAAGACAACTCTTCCTGTAAGGACACCATAGCTACTCACAAGGAGCATGAATCTCTTTACCTGCAGAGCCACACACCAGAATGAAGACATAAGGAGGCAAAAACTTGTTATTAAAGTATCAGATACTGAGTGAGGCTTCTGTCCTACAAAATGTTCTTAGCTTGACAGATTTACAGTCCAAATAGTGAAAAGGTGGTGCAGAGTGGACACTGAGGCATAAAGATGAAAAGCAACCAGCAGCAGACCATGTTCTCAAGCAGTGGCAGTCAGGACCAGAAAATGTGTCCCCTGGGAAAACACAAAACAAAACTAAACAAAAACCCCAAGAAAAAGAAACTAAACCAAACCACACACACAAAACCCCCCAACCCAACAGTGCCTAGAAACTGTTGCTGACTGTATCCCACTCCAGTTCTCCTGCAACCAAATTCTGTACTTCACTCACTGGCCAGTGTGTTACCACAGTTAATAAACATGTGAAAACACTAAAAGCATTTGAAGCCCATGGCTGGAGTCACCTTATCCAAGTTTTGGTGACTTTGGGGTAGACTTCTCAATAAGTGATCCTGGGCTTCCTTGTAAGTAATTAAGATCCGGTTAATAAGGTCAAGGATTTGTAGAGCATAAAAGTGTACTAGTCTATATTATAGAGTGAGATGAAACACATCTGAAAATCCACTGTGTTGCAGAAACCAATGTAGCTGATTCCCCCTCCTGCAACCTACTTGCCAACAGGCAGACCCAAGAGTAGACTTACCTGGAATGCAGGTGAGCAAGGCTCACTCAGGCTGGATCCTCCTCTTCTGCAAATACAAGTTGGAGCCTTGGAACAACAGCAAGAGTGTCCAGGTGAGGGGCAGCTGCCACGTGCACCCAACATGCAGTTATTATGGTGGTCCCTCCTTGGTCTCAGCATGTCAAGAATCAAATGCTCCAGAAGGACATGTGGAGCTGCAGACATCTACAAGATGAAGAACTAGCTCCTTTTGTTTGTCTGTCAGCTGTTCCTGGAAAGACCTGCCAATTTCTGAAGGGCTTTTTGTATTGGATCTGAAGGCACAAATTTTGTTCTATATTGCCATGTTCCTGAGTTGTTCTCATGGCTTTTTTATTGCACCCTGAAGAGTTTTTTAAGGTTTTCTCTCCTTCTTTGCATGGCTCAGCATCAGAAAAGTACGTAGTCACATCAACAAAGTAATCTATTTATTTTTCTAAGGCGGACATTCATATAGGTAATTAACTATTTAAATGCAACCTGACTGATTCTTGTGTGTTGACATCACCTGCAGACTGCTCTGAAAATTACAGTCTTGAATTAACACTGATTTATCTTGCCCTTTTCTATCAAAACATGGTTCTGGGCATGCACAGTGCTCCCCATCATCCTACTCTTACACATGCCTGATTAAAGACACCTATTTGTGGAGGTGAGGAACTTTTTGTCATAAATATGTCTGGATAACACATGGGTGTCGAGCATTGCCCTCTCCTGGTGAGAATGGGGAGTTCAGGTCCTAATTTATATTTAAGTGGGCAGGATTCTCATGTACAAAGGTTAGATGAGTTTGGGTGGGTCTCTGTATATTCATATAAGCCTCTGGATCTCTGAATTGATGAGAATAATTTATAGCAGTGAAAGGACAGGGAAAAGCTGCTTCTGTACATTACATTCTCCACTACTTTGGAATGGAAGGTGATAATCACGTGGTTCTTTGTTTGTTTCTTTTATCTAAGATTTGAAAATAGAATAATAAAGTGAATATTATTCATCTGTCACTTTCACAGGAAAAGCCTAAATTTTACAGCAGAAAGAATTGAAACTGTTGAGTGCTTTCTATTTTAGTCCTGCACATAAGGCTGAGAGAGCTGGGGCTGTTCAGCCTGGAGAAGAGAAGACTCTGAGGAGCTTTATAGCACTTTCAAGTGCCTGAAGGGGCCACAGGAAAGCTGAGGAGGAGAATTTTATGAGGGCATGGGGTGACAGGATGAGGTGAGATGGCTTAAACTGGTAGAGGGGAGATTTAGATAAGACATTAGGAAGAAATTCTTTACTGTGAGGATGATAAGACACTGGCACAGGTTGCCCAGGGAAGCTGAGGAAGCTCCACCTCTGGAGGTGTTGAAGGGCAGGTTGGATGGGGCTTGGAGCAACCTGGTCTGGTGGGAGGTGTCCCTGCCCATGCAGGGAGCTGGGACTAGTGATCTTTAAGGTCCCTTCCAACCCAAACCTCTCTATGACTCTACAATGATTCTATGATCAAATGCCATTCAAGAATCAGTCAGCTTTTCTGCTAAGGATGGATAATGGGCTGAGTCCTTCTCTGTGCTCTCTGCTCACTCAGCTGAAGATCCAAAGCCATCCTGCTGGGATGGGGGCACAACCTGCAGCACAGCTCACCATACAGACATGAGGTTAAAGAGAAAATATCCTCACAACAGATGTGTTTCCTGGGGCAGGTGGATGCTCCCTAACTCTTTGGCTGCCCCCACAAGCCTCACATATACTGGCCCTTGCCTCCTGTTTCATTCTGTGTTTCATATATCATCCTGTGCTTCTTGTTGACTGCAGAGCATGAAATACCTTGCCTCAAACCCTGCCCTCCAGCACTTTCTCTGCAAAAAGATCCTTTTAAACCAGCCTCTTCAAACTGGCCTTTCTGTTCTCAGTGCCCCACTTATCTGTTTTCTGGTGAATTGTTCCATTTTCATGCTGCTTTCCCATGGAAATGAAGACTAGGTGATCTTATTCACCTTGTGTATGTGTGTGCACTGCCAATAACTTCTGAGCTCATTGGCCAAAATTATGGAAGAGCCTGAAGCCTTAGAGATAATTACATTACATGCAAACAGGAGGCTTAAAGTGGAAGTCAGATCTTACAGTCACTGCCACTAGAGTAAAAATAAACAAGCATAAATTTTGGCACACATGGGAAAATCCACATGGGAAAGAGCCTTTCACAGATGCCCCAAGCACAAGAGAAGGTTCCAGCTATAGTTTAAGCCTTGCTTAAAGCTGAAGACAATCTCCCACAAGACATGCATCTACAGGCAAATAAATTTACTCATTTCAAAAGTCCTGAAGTGAGCTTCAGGTGCTTTCAGTGTGATATCTTAATTAGGTTTTCACGTGAACTATTAAGACTTTAACAATGTTCAGGCTAACAGATGCTCTACTGGTTTTTTAGGTGATTTAATTTGGAATCTAGAAAGTTGTTTGGTTTTCTTTCTAGTTGTTTGCTTGTTTGTATGAATCTAACAATAATTCTTCTTCTGAGGTGTTTGTCCCAGACGTTTATTTTTCTGAAAACAGTGCACTGGACACTGCTCTCTGGTCTGCAACCTCCTGTCACATTCTGCTGCTTCCTTAAGTTATTCCCAGTTTCCTGGCATGCATCTTTCTACTATTTCTGTTTTCTGTAAGACCTGCTATAGGACCATCAAGGCAGGCTGCATCTTGAGCCAGGTACCTGAGAGGGCTGTAGAATCTCCATCAATGGAGATTTTAATGAAAGTATTAGATAACTGAGAAGGAGATATCTGTAGGCTTGATTGTGGTTTTGGTCACAGGATAAAATACCAGCCTGATTTTGTGCTATTATCATAGAATCATAGGCTCATAGAATGGTTTGAGTTGGAAGAGACCTTAAAGATCATCTATTTCCAACCCCACTGCCATGGGCAGGGACACCTCCCACCAGCCCAGGTTGCTCCAAGCCCCATCCAACCTGCCCTTGAACACTTCCAGGGATGGAGCAGCCACAACCACCCTGGGCAACCTGTGCCAGCATCTCACCACCCTCACAGAAAAGAACTTTTTCCTAATGTCCAACCTGAATGTCCCCTCTTTAGGCTTCAGGCCATTGCTGTTCTCCACCGCACTTTGTTCTGACAACAATTCTGTCCAGATTACTCTGCAAATTTCTTGCATTTCCAGGTCTTCCTAGCCCAACAATTTAGCTCCAAGCACACTCCTGCTATTTCACCTGGCACACTGGCAGTGTTGGTTAATTGGTGGGATGTCTGCCTGGTTGTTCTTGCTCTCCTGTTTATGTGGCTGCTCTTGCTACCATGTGAGTTGGCTTATTTTTGATCAACATGAAGAAAATATCAATCATCTTCATTGTAGTCTGGGTGAAATCCACTTCTTTACAGGAATCAAGTCAATAAATAAAGCAAGAAGGAGGCCCCCACTAAGTTTTATTATCAGTATCTTTAAGTATCTGCTGTATAAAGTGAATTTCATCCCACTGTTGAGCATCTCCAAATAACCTCAAAGCTTTGGTTATTCAGTTACATTTAAAACTGACAAGGTTTGTGTATTCAGGTCTTAGCAAGAGGTTTATAGATTTCTTCCAGTCACCCTTCCCAGCCTTCATAAAGACAGCTGTTAAATCTCTCCCCATTCATACCCTCCTTCTAACTGTATTTTAGCCAGGTCTCCCTTTCCATCTGACAGCAGGATGGCAGGAAAGAAAATTGCACTGAATTCTCATTGAAGCTTCCATATGAAACTACCTCTTCCTTAGGAAGTCACAAATTCCTAAAGTGCATATTCTCAGAAGGTCTCGGTGTACATTTTTCTGGTCATTTTCCTTTTCTGGTTACTTTCTCATCCAAGGCAGAACAAGGGCCTGGACAGACCTATGGGGTGTGGGTCACACTCATGTACTTAATTTCTGTACCAGAAACTCTGAGGATCATAGAATCATAGAATGGTTTGGGTTGGAAGGGACCTTAAAGATCACCTAGTTCCAACCTCCCTGCATGGGCAGGGACACCTCCCACCAGCCCAGGTTGCTCCAAGCCCCATCCAACCTGCCCTTCAACACTTCCAGGGATGGGGCAGCCACAGCTTCTCTGGGCAACCTGGGCCAGGGTCTCACCATCCTCACAGTGAGGACTTTCTTCCTAATGTCTAACCTAAGTCTTCCGTCTTCCAGTTTTAATCCATTCTCCCTTGTCCTCTCACTAAAAGCCCTTGTAAGAAGTCCTTCCCCAGATTTCCTGGAGCCCCTTCAGGTACTGAAAGGATGCTTAATCCTTCTGTGTTGTATCCTATCAGAGATCTTCGTGAAACAAAGTCTTGGTCTCAGACCCTACCCAAGTGTTCTCATCCCATTGCCTGCTGCAGCTGAGGAATCTCTAAGGTGAGCAATGGAAAAGTGAGGTTTTGCTGTGATATCAACTATGTCAAAGAGACAGGAATTGCTGGAGGATGCTTTTTCCTACTTTCCTACCCATGCAACAGCTTCCACCATCAGTTGCTGGATTGCACTGCAGTTACCTCCAAAGGTTTGACCAGTCTCTTTGACAGTGCAAACTGCTGATTTATGCATTTATTTTCCATTTATCTTCCTTGATTTGTTTTTTGCTGCCTAATTTAGGGATCAACTATTTTTTCTCCAGTTCTTATCTACGAACTACTGACTTTATTTATGAGGTGGTGTCAAAAGGTTCACAAACATGATGCTTGTTAAGTACTTGTCTGTGTTTATGTGTCCCTTATTTTCTTTTTGGTGATGAAGATTATGATTATTATTAATGACAGGCCCTTAGCACAGGTCTCTAATTTGGTAGGGGCTGGTTCAAAGGGAGTATCAGACTGCAGAGAAGAAGATAAACCATGTACACCCTTACTCAGAGTGACCTTCCTTTCTTCTGCAAAAGCTACTAGCTTAAGAAAAAACTCCACTGTCATAAATCACCATCACTCATCAGTGTTTGGAAAGAGCTGGATGATTTTGGTACATTTATCATGGTTTAAGGAATTTTGACATGTTGGTCTCCTCTGAATGGAAAAGTTCTTCTCTTTGTGGTTGTTTCCTTCCACCACACACACACACATTCCAGAAGGTTGCTCAGAAAAGTGACAATACCCATTGTCTTCATATCTTCAGGGGGGGAGGGAGGCACATTGGCCATGTTCCTTGAAGATGAAAACATGGGAAGAATTTGACCTTGACATAAGGAGCTTCCATGGAATACTAGAAAAATAACAGTTTGCTGAACAGATGCCAGATCATAATTACCACTGATGACTCATTCTAAGCACCTCACAACCAAAAATATTATCTTATGACAAACCTATTAGCAACGACATGTGGAAAGAAAAAAAGGTTTTACTCATTTTTCTACCTGTTTTTTGGTTTTTCTTGGTTTTTTTTACAAAGTGGTAGTTACTTAGCTTGACTGTAAATAAATAATCCACTGAAGATAGTAATCCAAGAGTAAGGAAAATGTTTAAATACTCTGAAACTATTTGTGGATGGTAGGATTTATAAGTGGAAGAGCAAAACAAAATGAGATTTCTGCAGCATGTATCATTTTGAAATATTTTTCTTCCTCTGCATGGGACTTAGACAAGAAGGACTATTTGTTTGAAAATTCAGAAAAAAGCTATTCACAATTGCTCATCTGATTCTTTAATTAAAAAAACAAACAGCTCTAGTCTCAAGTATAAACAATTTCTTAGATTTTTAGTCATTAAAATTTAACTAAATACTTCTGGCCTGTTTGATTCAACCTGAAATTATCTGCAACTTGCTTTGTTAGTCTGAATAGTAGATCCTGAGTCCTTATCACTAAAAATCTTTGTGGAATATTAAGTTTCAGCAATTACACCAGCAGCTCTTTAAAAATTACTCTGGAAGCAGAAATGAAAACACTGCAACAGGTGTTTTGAAGGTTTTGAATGTGGATCTCCCAGCTCGTGCAGTCAGGTTGGTTTTGAAGTAATTCAGCTGGTGCAAAGAGAGCAGTTCCATAGTGTGTGATGTTAGGTGCTCTCCAGCTTATTCCAAGATTAGTCTAAGGAATGAATGGATTTCCTCTCATCTGACCTCTGCTGTAAAACAATTCACTGTAGACATACACATGTAAAACCTGACCAATCTAAATTTATGCATCCATAAGGAGGTGACTATTTGTACAGAAGATGCCCAGTTCAATAACCTGCCTGCAGGTGTGTAAGGACATTGAGATGCTCTCAACCATTCATTTCTGGATTCCAGATGCTGCTGCAGAAGAGCATGGTCATCTTTATAATTCAAGCAGCCCCATGTGGGTGTTTTGGACACTCTGGGAAGACTTGAATGATGCTACATACCTGTGTTTGTGCAACACGGTTGAGCCTTAAATGCCTGAGCTCCTAATAGAGCCATCAGAGATCCAGCCAACAGAGTCAACAAGATGGGTTTCAGCTGCCTGAAATACAGATGGATTTTGTCACAGCTCTTAAATTGATAGAATCATGGAATCATAGGATTATTTGGGTTGGAAGGGACCTTTAAAGATCATCTAGATTCAACCCCCCTACTTGGACAGGGACCAAACTGCTGCTCCAAGCCCCATCCAACCTGGCCTTGAACACCCCCAGGGATGGGGCAGCCACAGGTTCTCTGGGCAACCTGGGCCAGGGTCTCACCACACTCCTAGCAAATCAAGGAACTGAAATGTAAATATCTCTGACTCCACTGACAAAAAATCTGTTGTCCAACAACTGGACAACTGGTTAAAGTAAAAATATAATTACTTCTTTTCTACTGTTTCTTGTTGTCTGCAGAGGAGCTTGGACTGATGAGGGGGACAGCCTCTTCTCCCTGGTGACATGTGATAGGACCAGGGGGTACTGATGCAAGCTGTGCCAGGAGCTTTAGGTTAGATATTAGGAAGCATTTCTCCACTGAAAGGGTTGTCAGACATTGGAATAGGTTGCCCAGGGAAGTGGTAGAATCACCATCTCTGGATGTATTCAAACGGCATGTGGACATGGTGCTTAGGAACATGGTCTAGTGGTGAACTTGTGGTGTTAGGTCTGGGGCTGGACTGGATGGTCTTGGAGGTCTCTTCCAGCCAAGATCATTCTGTGATTCTGTGAAAAAGGCAAACCCAGTTTATTTCACTGTAAAAAAAATTCCTCTATTTTAAAAAGGAATATCTGTTTTCAAGGTTTAACTATATTATTGTGAGTCTGCAGCATCCACTGAGCTCTATTCCTGTGATGAAATATTTCATTACGTCCTCCTCAACCTGCCTCCTTTGCAAAAGCAAATTGTGATCCTAGAAAAAAAAATGAGGGAGCAACAGCTTTTCAGCTTTGCGTGGAGTTGCTCCCTGCTTTCCTCCCCATCACACTGTAACTTTTGGTGCAAAGGTGTGGGTGAAGCTCGACAAATAACTGATATTTCACTGAAGTATTAATTATGGGAGCATATGACTCCTTTGAGCAACATTTGACACAGAAGTCCTTGTTCTGCTGAATGCATGAGCAGTTATTTCTGCTTGAACTGGATGGGTACATCCTTCAGCTCTCTGAGTCATCTCCTCTGCACCCTGCTGCTGACTTGCTTCAAGAGAAGATGGTGAAGATAACAAAATCTACATGTTGATTAAAAAACACAGAACCAGGGACTGTTCTTCAGTCTTCCTCTCTTTGCTGGCTAAGCACAAGGCCTTCAGGTAAAGCCTTCAATTGAAATACAGCTGCACTATGGCCAAGAGTGATGAAGAGAATTCTTTAAGGTCTGAAGTAAGTCAAGGAGAGAGATCAGAGGTGAGAAGAAGGCTTGTCTCTCTCCTAGAGTGCAGCACTACACAGCTGGCAATGACTGAGCTAGCTCAGGAGAACCAGGACCTTGAGGTGGATGCTGAGATCTGTGCCTGAGCCAGGTCATTTTCCTGGCCCTCTTCTCTGTTCTCTCTTTCATTCTGCCCTAGAAAGACTTCAAAAGGAGAGGGATAACAAAATCAAATTACTTTGCGTTACGAAATCCACTTTATCTCTAAAGATAACCTAGAATGGACAGGTGAACCCTAAAATGGGATCAGCAGTGCAGGTAAAGACTCGGAGTGACCATTCATGTGGAAACTTAAGGAAGGTGGAAAGGTAAGGAAGACCATAGAGTCAACAAAACCATTCACAGTAACTGACTCCAAGAAGGAGCTTGAGATTTGTGCATGAACAAGGTATTCCCACCAGGGATGAGGGCTCATTATGCCAGAGTCCACAGAGTTACCTGATTGTGTGAGACACTCAAGAGTGTGAGACACTTCAGCCAGTGACAGCCCTTTAGATTGGAGCATTTCTAAGAGCAAATAGAAAAAATGTAGATGAGTATGAATATATTGACTCATTATGGTTTGGACAAAAGAGGCATGTAAGTCTGGAAATTAGGAACAATTTGAAAGAAAAATGATATGGAAAGATCATCAGCCAAAAGCAATAACACCATTGTAACAACAAACACTAGATAAAATGGATAATGGAACTGAGAAATCATTAGGCAGTAAGAAAACAGATCCCCTGGATAAAAACAAACTCTTAGCATTACAGACAATCATTATGACTCTTCTCTAATGCCCCAATGCCCTGACTTGACCTGCTTGCTGTTGTCAGGCTCCAAGAAAGTCCAGGATCAAAATCTCAATGTTGATTGAGTTGCCCTAATCAACAGAAAACATTCATATAAATGAAATAAGGTGACAGCAATGGCACAGTGAAAAGCAAAGACAATAGAAGCAATCAAAATCCAAGCAGTAATTTGTTTTTGAAAAGGAAAATAATTTTGGATTTGCATAATCTTGAGATACAATTACTATAGCTTCGGGAAACTGATTCAATTTCCCTGCAAATTTTCCTGTTCCCATTGTTATGATTATGGTAAGAGGCTGGGCAAACTATTTCTTGAGTGATTTATTAGAAGGATTTAGTTTCTTGTTCATGCGTGCAAACTGTTCATTTAGCTGCTTTTCATTTTCTCACATTTCTTCATGACTTGGAATTGTTTGATGCAAACATGAACTAACAGCTTCTGGCTGATTTCTCAGAAACTAGTAATGGCCTTGCAGTTTGTAAATGTACTTATTTCATTGTGGATCTGGTCATCATAAGTTATGTGGCTGTGCTTGTGATGCCATGAAGCTTTCAGGTTTGCTTTGCCAATATTTCTTGCCTTAATTGACCTTCATAACGTGTGAGATGCACCAGGGTAGGCACAGCAGGTACTGGTAACTCTAAGTAATCTTAATTACTGCAATTGATTTCTTATGTCAAAAAGAATGTATGAGGACTTCACTCTGCTTGAGATGCTGTACATGGTGCAGAAAAACAATGAACTACTTTAGGGCCTTCTCCAAATACAGGAAGAGTGAAAATATGGTCACAAATATGATAAGAAGCTATCCCAATTAGCTATCTGGCTGCTGGACATTTTCTGTAGGCCTAGCTGGAAAAAAATCTTAAGGAGGTTGTGAAGAACAGGGTGGGTTGTTTGTGGGGTTTTGGGATTGCTTGCTGCTAACACTTTCATAAGAGCAAATAAATAGCACAGAAACTGTTGAAAATTGAGCAAGGAGGTTAGGAAAGCTGTTGTCAGAGGATAACTGAGTATGGACTTGACATCTCATCAGCATAAAGGAGGTGACAGGCACTGAAAGTCAGAGCAAGCAGCTTCTCTTTGGCTTCCTGATTAATGTATCCCACAATATTTACACTTTTCCCCTCTTTACTTCAATACAAGGCAGTCTGAGTATCCCAACAGAGCATGCAGGCAAGTTAGGGCTGGAGAGGCCAAGAAATGCTCAAGTCTGTTAGTGAACTGAGCCCAGGTCTGCCAAGGCACAGGGCAATGACCAAATCTCTGGACTCACTTTATTCTCTTCCATTCGGAAAATCAAAGAATCCCAGACTGGTTTGGGTTGGAAGGGACCTTGAAGATTATCTAGTTCCAACTCTCTTGCCTGGGCAGGGACACCTCCCACCAGACCACTCTGCTCCAAGTTCCATCCAGCATGGCCTTCACACAACAGGGATGGGGCAGCCACAGCCTCTCTGGGCAACTTATTCCAGTGTCTCATCTCCTTGCAGGAAAGAATTTCATTGTAATGTCTAACCTAAACCTCCACTCTTCCAGTTTAAACCCAGACTGAACAACCCCAACTCCCTCAGCCTTTCTTCACAGAAGAGCTGCTCCAGCTCCCTGATCCTGTCCCTTTTCTGGACTCACTCCAACAGCTCCCTGGCCTTCTTGTTTTGGGGACTCCAGAACTGGACACATCTCTCTCACAAGAAGGGGAGAATCCTGTCCCTTAACCTGCTGGCCATGCTTCTTTTGATGCAGCCCAGGACACAGTTGGCTTTCTGGGCTACAAGAGCACATTGCCAGCTCATCTCAAACTTCTCATTAACCAGCACCCTCGAGTCCTTCTCCTCAGGGCTGTTCTCAATCCATTCTCTGCCCAGCCTGCATTTGTGCTTGGTATTGCCCCAACCCATGTGCAGGACCTTGCCCTTGACCTTGTTGAACTTTAAGCAGTTTGCATGGATCCACCTCTCAAGGTCCATCTGGATTGAATCCCTTCCCTGGGCTCCTCAGTCACTGGCTCTCAGGAGAGAAGATCCCTAGTTGGGAAATCTTCACATTTTGCAGTTTTACTCAGATATCTGGTCTCCCACAAATATTAGGGTAGGCTGATTCTTTAGGAATGAACACTTCACAGGTGGTGACCTTACAGCTCACAAAAGTCAACCACAGCTGGAGAAACACACCATGACTTGAAAGGAAAAATACAAATGCTGGTAGAATGAAAGGCTTTGAAGACTTTGAAGCTGACAGTAGGAGTGAGAATGGCTGGAAGGTGACAGTGCAGCTGTAAATGGCTCTAACTACAGAGCAGTTAAGTTTTACAAGCACAGAGTCTTCTGTTATTACTCAGCATGGAGTAGGTGATAGAGTAAACTTTCCCTCTTTGGCAGCCTGGCCCCTAGCAAGAAATATGATGGGGTCACAGGTTGTTTTGCTCTGTTTCATTAATTGCATTTTCTGGGCTCCAGGTGCTCCTTTCTGAGGTGTTAGGCAGAGATGCACCTGTAAGGAAGCAGGCTAACAAATTAAAAATAGAGAGATAGTTGCTGCCTCCACAGAAACCTGGATCTGCATCTCAAAAAGGAAAGTTAAAAGGTATTTCACAACTTGCAAGATTCCACTCCTAACAAAAGCAGATCTCAGGAGCACCACCAAGCTCTGCATTTAGAGGGTTATTTTTATTTTAATTTGTCTCCTGAGGCAACCTCATTTGAGCAGAGTTTTTAAGGACAAAGAGAAGGACTTTAAAAGCATCTTTAAGCCCACAACTGCAGTACCTGCTACTACCTAAAGCTCAAGTATTTAATGGTTCCTAAAAAATATATTGCCTTGTTAATGCCTGCAGCAAAGCATAGAGTTTATGGTGAGAGAACAGTAATGCCCCTTTAGCCATCTGGCCAGCAAGAGTACAATGGGGTGTTTGATAACAGCCATTTACATGTCTGCAGGAGATGGCTGCAATAAAAAGAACAAACAAGCACATTTACAGGGGGCTGCACTTGGGTAGGAAGCCAGAGGAGGCATCATAAGAGATTTAATGCAATTCTCTATGGCCCAATCACAGGCAACTCCTTTGCTTCCAAAGTCAAATGGAGCTTGAGGCTTTTTGCTACAAGATGCAGCTGGTTCTGCCAGCCCAAAATGAAAGTGTCTGAAGAACCTTGAGGGACTCTGCCACCATCATTTTCCCTTACTAATTAAATACTAGGAACCTGGAAAAAAAGCCACCAAAACCCATGGAAATAGCACCCAAACAGCATGTACAGTGGAACTGAGCACCCTGCACTTGCTCACAGTTCTATGTATTTGATGGAAAGATTCTTACTGACTTCAGTGGATTTTGAGTTAGGGATAAAATCATCAAATAAAAGTAACTCTATTTCAGGGTATAGATATGTTTAAGCAATCAGCAGATCTAGAAAGCACCTGAGCCTTCAGAATGAATTCAGGTAAGGTCTTCAGCCCAGCACTGGGCTTGAACTGGAAATTTCAGGAGAATCAGCTCAAAACTTTCTACTACTTTGTGTATTATGAGAGTGTCACAATTCTTACCCAAGTCACAGTTGAAATACTGGTTCATGAAACCACTGTTTCAAGACACACTACACTGCTGTCTGTCTTCTTCCATGAGTATGAAAACTGCATAATATTATGTCACTCACCTCCTGTTATTGCACTGGTCACATAAAAGGTTGTGAAAGTACAACCAGGCTTTCCAGGCTTTTAAACATGCAAATATAAACTGCTGTTAAGGGTACATCACTTTTCCTTGCTTAGTGTCTTGCTCATAAAATGTAATAGCTCAAGGGTATTCCCAGCATTGAAAGTATTATTTTTCCCTAAAGGAAAGGAGAAATTTATGTCACCTAATGTCAACCATCTAAAAATTGTGTGTCTGACCTAAGTTGGTCATCTATGTCTTAGCTGATGAAAGGAATGAAACACCTTCAGGACACAATTCATGCAACCAGGATGGGAATTAACCCCCCAGTGACAAATGCCCAAATGGAGATGTCTTCATGTGAAATGGGCTACAAAACTCTGGTTTTGCTCTTGAGAGATCTGTGGCACATTCTCCAACCATGGGAACTTAGTGATCTTTCTAAGCATTATAGAACATCCTACAGAGTCTTCAGAAGGGTGTAGATCTCCAATGATTGTGCTGTGTTTTCCAGCCCACACATCTCCCTAGGGCACTTGAATGGCATTAAATGTCTGTGTTAAGGGAACTTTATAATGCTCCTATTTCCTGATCAGTAGAATAGCTCTTTCTATTTCATTACAAGCATTAACTTGTTGCTCATGGTTTATCATGAGAATTTAGACACTTAGTCCATTTGTCATCACCTACAGGTGGAAACTTGAACTGCAACCATTTAATTTACAGAATGAATCCTTCCTTATTGTGCCTCATGTGCGTGAGATGGGTCAGGCTGGGGAAGTGCTCATCTCTTTTGCTGAGCATAATGAGATCCCAGACACAGAACTAACACTAACCTCCTAATTTCACAAAATCACAGAATTGTCAGAGTTGGAAGGGACCTCTAGAGATCATCTAGTCCTACTCCCCTACTAAAGCAGGATTGCCCAGAGCACATTCCCCAGGGCTGCAACCAGGGGGGTCTGGAATATCTCCAGAGAAGGAGACTCCACAACCTCCCCAGGCAGCCTGTCCCAGGGCTCTGTCACCCTCACTGTAAAGAGGTTTTTCCTCATATTTAAATGGAACTTCCCCTGTTCCAGCTTGTGCTCATTGCCCCTCATCTAGTCACTGGGAACTACTGAAAAAATTTAGGCTCCATCCTCCTTGTACCCATCCTTTACATACTTGTAGGCATTAATAAGGTCTCCCCTCACCCTTCTATTCTCCAGGCTAAAAAGTCCCAAGTCTCCCAGCCTTTCCTCATAAGAAAGATGCTCCAATCCCCCAGTCATCTTTATTGCCCTTCCCTGGGCTCTCTCCAGTAGTTCTCTGTTTTTCTTGTAGCAGATATGAACTCCAATATAGGTTGTCATGGTCTGGATGTTCCTGTTTATGCCTCTCAAGATACTGATTTCTTCAAATAACAGAAGAAAAAACACTAATGAGGAGAGTGATTTATTTTTTTTTTTTAATAAATGATTCTGCTGTTCCAAAACCAAAGTTTTCTTTCTTATAGCTGTGTAGTTCTCCATCAACAACTTTCATCTGATAATTTCACAGTATTTCATTCATGGACTTGGATGAAAATCTCCTGCAATCTTTTCACACACCAAAAAAAAGGCAGAAGTTTCACCCTAAGCAGAACCAACCACAGGGTAGGTGAGCAAGATTCTAATATTTACATCTTTGGATTCCAACATTGTAACTTATAGAATCAACATTAAGAATGATATTGGATATGCAACTGCCTGTAACTCCTGTAACTCCATGACAA
Source organism: Chaetura pelagica (assembly GCF_000747805.2). Classification (NCBI taxonomy): domain Eukaryota; kingdom Metazoa; phylum Chordata; class Aves; order Apodiformes; family Apodidae; genus Chaetura; species Chaetura pelagica. Next base: position 240,261 of record NW_009951940.1, read on the forward strand.
AAATCAGAGCGTAAACTCTATGAAACTATATATTGCTGCTTTTCTGCTTGAAAAAAAGGTTGCTTTTCTCACTCATCTAAGCTTTAAGCAGTAAATGCAGCAGAAATTACAAGTATAAAACCAGAATAAAATGGTGAATTTAATCTCTAATTCTTTCCATTCTTTTTTTTTTTCTTAACGTCATTTTCCTAGGACAGACCCTGGCTGCCCATGGAGCAGCTGGACCACCTGGTCTCAGAATGAATGACAGTTCATTCCAGTTATGGGTATGTGAGAAGAGTATTGCTAATCAAATACGCTTGTCTTGGAACTAATGCTGGGTTAATAAAAAGAAATCACTGATTTTAAGGTCCAAACAATCTTTCACCCATGGAAGGGGTAATCCACTTCTGAACTTCAATTTTCACATACTGAGCTCACTAGTTTTATTTAGCTCTTAGTCATGAAGTGAGATATAACTTTTGGCCACTGACTTCTCATGTATCTGTCCCAGGGATTCATTCACCATCATTACAGCATCTGCTGATCATTTGAAATCTTGACCTACAATTAGGGCTTGTTTTCTTGTGGGTTTTTTCAATTTCAGGCTCCTGTTAACAGCATGACAGTTTGCAGCCACAGCAAATACCAACTTTTTATCACCTTTTCCACATAAAAATGCCTCTGCAAATATTATTTTCATCCTCCATAGTAAGGTACAGTTTAGAAATAACCAGCTACCTTGGGTCTCTAACAGTATTGTTATCTTTGAGCTCCTGGGGGATAATTTTCCTGTATTGGGAACTATATGTTTTATCTCTGCTGCACAGAATTGTTCAGTTTGAACATATTCTAGGATATAAAATCCAGTCTCTCCTTCAGGAGGCTATTTGGAAAGGACATCAGCTCCTGAAAGTTTATGTTTTTAAGATAGTCTTCCAGCTCGTTCTGTTCTAGTTCTTATATCACACTCATTATTATAACTCAAGTTATCACCTGTATCACTATAATATGTCTGTATTTTATAGAACACAAACTTTGTTTCTGGGGAGTGATTGATACCAGTATTTATTGTCCATTCATGAGATGACTCTTCTCCTTGAGTTTTAGTACTGTAATCAGAATGAAGGAATGATTCTGCTTGAAAATATTATCCGTCAATAAATGCAGTTTTAGGATGGCCCAAAAGAACCATAAATTCATGTGAAAAGTTTAGCAGTGGGGTAATTTAGAGAAGAAATAATAAATGGAAAACGACAAAAAATAAAACATCTCCATTTTTGTCTGGAAACACAACTCATTCAACTTTTTCAGGACTTAAGACAGTGTAAAAGGAGGCAAGAAATAATTGTTTTAAAAGGCAAATATGCCCAGATGTTCCAGTTAATAACTTTTTTAAAAAAATAATTCTCACTAAAAATAGCAGAAATAATTTTTCAAACAATTAGCACATGCTCTGGCCTTCGAGCTGTTCCAGTGGCCACCAAAAGAAATCTTAAGACTGGAAACAACACACTATTGCTACACCTGGATAGACTAGTGGGGCTCCTTCCCCACTACCAAAAAACCTACCAAACCAAACCAGCACACCTATGTCAAGCAGAGTGGAAGCACAAATAAATCTTTGTGTGTGCTGACAACAGGCAGGGATACACTTTTATCTTAAATGAAAGGAATTTTGTGTGCAGATCACAGCATCTTAATTTGTTCCCCAACAGTTCTGTGAAGCCAGGTTGATCAAAACTTGCAGCACAACAGGAATTTTCTTCTCAACAGGTAGAAAATACTAGTGTTGGAAGAAACCAACAGTTATGCATTGTGTGTATTTCCATGAAATGGTGAATTGAATGCTTAGTCAAGTAACAGACTGTGAGAGCTGGGAACAAACTTCACAGAAGGGAAGGAGACAACTTCAGGTATCTACATGTAGGTACTTGTAGGGTTGTAATTCTGTTGCCTAAATGCAAAAATTTAGTATTATCTGAGATGTAATAGGGTAGTCAAAACACCAGTATCATGCTGGCAGACTTCTCACAGGACTCACATGAGGTACCAGCCCACCTGGAGTCTTCAGAGGCCAGAAAGGTGATAGTAAGGCAACCCAAATTGCACAAGGTGCCTATTTGAGTAACTAAGTCCTACACGTCATCTCAACACTCTTTATAGTCAGTGAAGAGCTGATGTTGACCCAGTTGCCCATGCACAAGGGGCAAAACACGGTTTTTGGGGTGGCAGTTAAAACACTGGATGATAGGTAAGCCAGACTTTCCTGGATAATCCAGTGCAACAGCCCAAAAAGCTCTAAATACTTAAGCAATTAAATCCGGCTCCTGACTTGGAGTTTTCATTACACAGAAGGTATAAACAGCTTTCCAGTTCCTCAAAGTAAATGACTGCTAGAAACACAACAATAATTTCTTAAACAAGTTCTGAAATGCACCATGCTCAGAATTTAGCTGTGGATGCAGATAATGAACACGTTTTAAAAGTGGTTGAAAAGAGATTATTTGCCAAACTTGCATTTGTCCACACAAACACACACTGCTTTGATCCATTACCACGAACGTTGGCTACACCAAGACACAGAGGAGAAAACAGGGACTCCTTTTCAAAGAATCATGGAATTATTTAGGTTGGAGAGGACTTTAAAGATCATGTCATTCCAAATTTCCCTGAAAAAAAAAAAATCATAGAATTATAGAATGGTTGAGGTTGAAAGGGACCTTAAAGACCATCAGGTTCCAACCCCCCTGCTATAAGCAGGGACACCTCCCACCAGACCAGGCTGCACAAGCCTCATCCAACCTGCCCTTCAACAGCTCCAGGGATAGGGCTTCCACAGCCTCCCTGGGCAACCTGTTCCAGTGCCTTCCTACCCTCATGGTGAAGAATTTCTTCCTGATGTCTGACCTAAATCTACCCTCTTTCAGTTTAAAACCATTCCCCCTTGTCCTGTCACTGCCCTCTCCGGTGACAGTTGTGAACTCAAAGAACCTGCTGAGCACCTGGGGCAGCAACCTCTGCATGTGAAGCATTTTGTAATGAGGTTTTTAGGGAGACATGATTTTAGATTCTCATAGACATGTTCCCCCTCAAAAAGAAACCAAAATATTGGGCTGGACCTCTGCAAAAAGGTGCTCTAAAAACTCACTATCAAGGTTTCATTTACTCTCCTGATAAATACGATGGTTTCATGGAAACACTGTACACAACACTGTACTGCTCAGGTAATTACCCTGATTGAAACAAGTGTTTTACACTAAAAGCAAAATTCCCCTGGAGTTAAAGAAAACCACAACAATGAGGCTTCTATGGAGACACAGGCATAAAAATGTGTGCTAATTCTTTTCCAGTGGTTCTCTTAATGAGTCACTTGCTAGAGTCCAGTGGTCACAAAGATTATTACTCTAATGATGATTCATAGAAATTGTGTGTGCATTGCAAGTATCAAGTGCTGCACCAGTTGCTATGGCAGGAAAATGTGTGTAGTTAATTCCATAAATAGCAGAGTAAATAATTGCATAACAGCTTGTTCTTCCTTCAGAGGGTTTCCCAGTGTTAGGAACAGTCTGCAGGAACCTTGTTTTATTCCTGACCTTGTGGATGAAATTCTTAAGCATCTATCTTCACCCACAAAGTTAGTTTTTTAACTTTTCTGATTTGTTTGTATGTTTTTCTTGCACTGGAAACTTGGAGCTTGATTCAGGTCTCTGTTTGCAAATGAGCAAATAGGGAATAAATCTGGGGTTTTTAGGATAACAAAATTACTATCAACTGCAGCTACAGAAAAGAGCAAATAAACAGTGAACACTTTTCTCTCCAAATAGGTCGATGAGAAGCAAGTTGGCATTTATGGCAGCTAAAAAATGTTCACTTTTAGCATCATATAGATCTGTAGCCTTGTTAATACTAGAACAAGATTCCTACTGAAATGCCTTATTCCCCTAACTAGCAGCTCACTCCATCCCATCCTAGGATTTCCTCAGAAACACGAGTTTGGTTGGGTTTAATCTCACCCCTCTTGAAAACCTTGTGCACAATATAGAAAACTCTGTGTGTGTTTTTAGATCTGGGCATTTTCTAAAATCTAATTTTTTTTGAATAAATTTTAAACTGAAAATATTGAAATGTGACCATCAACCCCTACAGCACCAGAATGGAAACAGAACACAATGTTTTAAAGAAAGAGATGAGAAACCTGGTTCCTGATAATCAGCCCTCCTGAGCACCCCGAGACTGGCAGGGAGCAGGGAAGTAAAAAAGCCCCATGTAGAGCAGAAAAGCTTTTTGCAAGAGGAGGATGCAAACACAAAGATAAAAACCAACCCTGTGGGGAAGCCTGATGGAGGTGGGTTTTCCCATCACTAGGGATTGACAAGCCTGCCAGGGAAGGTAGCTGTGCATCCAGTCTGCCTTACTAAAGTTTATAAGCATCTGCTCTCTCGGAAGAGTCTTTATTCTAAAAAAATGTTGCTTCTCCATATGGCAGCTATTGGGTCACAGATTACAATGCTCATTGCCCCAAAAATAAGCAGAACAGCAAGGCAGAAAGCTAAATCAGACCTGCTGCAGCTATCATGAGTATTAGGGAAGTGTAGAGGGGAAGACCTTCCTAGAGAGGAAGATACAGGTGATACCATTACCTGCACACAGGATGGTTTGCAGCCCAGAACCAGAAACAAAGGACCACTGAATAACAGAACAAGGAAGAGTGAAAACCCCTGCCCAGGAAAAAAAGGTAACAGCAGCTTAAATCATAGAGATGGTTCACCTGAGCTGTACAACCTTAAATCTTTTTGTTGCCCACCTTTACAAGCCATTAATCATCTTACAGTAAGTAGAGGACAGCTGAGATTGCCTCATGCCTGCCCAGTGCCCAGCTCCTCAGGGAGGACTACAGTGAGAAGTTTATGCCTGAGCAGGCAGGGCAGAAGGCAAAGACAGAAAAAAAGTATGTATTGATTATACTGGTGTTACAGGATAAGAGTGAAAAAAAAAACCACCACGACAGGATTGTGCATCGGTTTCCCAAACAGTGTTAATTAAAAGTTTGGACTTCACATGTTTTGGTATTGCTACTGGAGCAGACATGAAAATTCAGCAGAAGTCCTCACCCAGGGCTTGCACTGAGCTTGGCAGAGAAGTCTGCACTTTTGCATGAGTGGGACATCAGCAGCTTCCAGGACTGCCACTGGTTTTGTATCCTAACAAACATTGAGGACAAGATGCCAGAAATTGGCTGTTCCAGAATTTGGGAAAGGGACCACACCACAACAATTATTGTGGAAATTAAGAACCATCTGCTGCTGTGGCTTAAGCTGCAAAAATGTTTTCACAGCTCTACAGGGTTGGAGGAGGAGGCAAAGCCCTGGTAGGAACCAAATGCACTGCACTGAGCATGTAAAGAGATGAGGAGAGAGGAAGAAAGGGCTGCAGGTGTGGCAATGCTTGGGTTGGCATCACCTGAGACATCATTAGAAGGACTCAAAAACCTCTGAAGCAGATGCCTGCAATCCCAGAAAGGAAACAACAGCAGCTTATCAGCCTGATTCAGGAGGTGGACTTCCCACCACCTAAAACAACGAGAGCTGGTAAAGAGATAAACACCATTTAGGTGACATTTAGGTTGCAACTGTGAAGCATGTGTTGGAGACCTACAAGCTCCCATTGGGCAGAAGGAGCCAAAATGAAGCTCCAGCTGGTAATGGAAATAGACAGGGAGGATCAAAACCCCGCTCTCCACAAATTGCCTCTGAACTCTTGAGCAGCCTGTCAGAGCCCAACAGAGCCAAAGAAAAGCAGAGAGAGAGCAGCAGCCACGAAAGGATGAAGAGAAATACCACAAAACAGCTGTTGAGTTCAGTGTCTCCACAGGTTTTTAGAAAACAGTAGCTGGTCATAAATGTGAAAGTTGGTTCTTTTTCACCACCAGACCATAGGAGACCTTTCCTGAAAAAGAAGAGGTACTTGACCAGGGAAGAAGATAACTTTGAGGAAAAAACAAGTAGCCACAGAAAGGTTGCATTTTTCTTAGTTTGCTGCTGATCAGAGTGGCAGGAGCTGTGTGACCCCAGGAAATAATAACAGGATAATAATACATCCCCACTAGTCTGAGGATTTTCAGTTGATCCATGCATGTGAAGTTCTCACAGGCCTCAGGGACCACTGAGTTTTGAATATGGAGAGAAAAACAATAAATTCAGTACTGTAATGTTTTAACTCTGAGAGGCCCTTTCAGTTTCAAATCAGAAGAATTCCCCTGCATCACACATGATGAGTTACAGACCTCCAAGTACCTTCAGAGAGAAACCATAACACTTGACTCTTCTCAAATTGGTTTTGTAGCTTGCATTCATTTCCCTTCTGATGTGAGGCAGCTCATGCCAGGACAACCCTTTAGCAACTCAAATATAGTAGCACAAAAAGGTCTTTGATGCACTTGAAAAGGTTTCATCTCACTTATGAAGTCATGATCCATGGCAGAAGGTGCTGTGTATATTGTGGTATACTTAATATGTTATGAGATGAACAACCCCAAAAAGGAGAGCTGGAAGAATCCCATTTCTTAATCCTAGTGAAACTGACTAAAGGTGCAGTAGAAGTTGTTCTTGAGTCTAGTGGCAGAAATACCAGGACATGGTATTGGCAAAAACTGGGATAGCTTGAGAATCTGAACTTCCCAAAGTTAAGCAGCAATTCTGCAGAGTTTTCGGGACCTAACACTTTGAGTTGGGTGCTAAGAGTAGATGAAAGCAGTTGTCTTCTTGAAGTGTCTTTATTCCTACCAAATCTAGAGGGACACTAGACAGCTGACTTAGACAAAGCTCTTAGCTTTTTGGCTGCTAAAATCAGATGACATAATCCCCTAACACACTCCCAAGCCATTTTATATATCTAGTCCTACTGACAGCTGGTTGTCTTCTAAAGCACCAGAGAAAAATGATGCTACACACCCTTGAAGAAAATAGTGATGGAAAGGAATGCCATCTGTAACTCTGAATCTCAATTTTGTTCTCATTACATCTTCATTATATCAGCCATCATTGTTGTGCAAAGACCTGAATCTATCCCCTCCATATTCACCTGCAAGCTATTTCCTTTAATTGCTCTGCACAAAGAAAATCAAATGTATTCTAACAACAGTGATTCATTGCCTCAGCTGCTCAATGCAATTTGTGCATCTCTCTTTACAGTTTATTTATGTATTTCTCATCCCTGCACCATCTGATTGTCTCCCAATCTTTACTGAAGTTAGCCTCACAAATATTTCCCTAGCTCCAAAGGGCAGATGTGGAAGAACAGCCAAAACCTAATCCCTGTAGCATTCTCTCCAAATGTTTTGCTTCTACTGAAAGTACACGTTTACAGACCAAAGTCCTATGAATATAAAAAACCACGATGGACTAGCTTCTGCCATTCCAAGAGATAAACTCTTGGCATGGAAATCTCCCGTGGGGGACCTCTGAAGTCAAGTAAATGAGCTAGGAATTTAGTCTGGATTGGACTTTGCCTAACTCAGCTACTTATGTGACTTCCTTTTTCTAGCAAGATCAAACTGTTTGGTTGCTTCATTAGAGGAGTGAGAAGAATGTAATGATTCTCTAATTGTACTGTTGGGAGAGAATAAATATATAAAAGCTCCAAACCAAACATTCTTATGTCAGTCACAGCTGAGTAGCCTGGAGAAAAGAAGACTTCAAGGAGAGCACCTTCCAGTGCCTGAAGGGGCTCCGCTCCAAGGAGAGCACATTCCAGTGCCTGGAGGGGCTCCAGGAAAGATGGGGAAGGGCTTTGTACAAGGGCAGGGAGGGATGGGACAAGGGGTAATGTCTTTAAACTGAAAAAGGGGAGATTTAGGTTGACATTAGGAAGAAATTCTTTATTGTGAGGGTGGTGAGACCCTGGCCCAGGTTGCCCAGAGAAGCTGTGGCTGCCCCATCCCTGGCAGTGTTGAAGGGCAGGTTGGATGGGGCTTGGAGCAACCTGGGCTGCTGGGAAGTGTCCCTGCCCATGCAGGGGGGATTGGAACTAGAAGATCTTGAAGGTTCCTCTCAGCTCAAACCATTCTGTGATTTTATAATACATTGATATTCTGGCATGTAGGAGAGCTTTTTGATAGGACCAGGCAGTGAAATAAGTGAACTGGATATACCTGAAACAAGGCATTGTGTTCATTACTCCCTTCACCCCAAGTGGACTGAAGGTGCTGGTGGGAAGATGTGACAACTGCCATTTCAGCATACACACTACCTTCTTTCTCCTGTGCTTAACCCAGATCAGTGGGTTGTGCTCATCCTCCCCTCTTCTTTCCCAAGGGGAAGCACCTTGTGCAGGTACTACCTGTCTGAGCCAGGATGCAGTTATTACCACAGCAGAAAACAGCCATATTTGCCTTTCCACAATCAAAAGAAAGACAAGACAGCATAACTGTGTACATCTGGCAAGGGACATTATGTTTCACATTATGGCAATAATATCTTGTCCTTACATAGAATTATTTGTAGCTGAATTTGAAAAGCACCAGGGGAGCTCTGGGAATATTATGTTATTTTTTTCTGCCATCAGTGATCAAATGGTCTGACCTTACACAGCAGAAGGTGTCCATGTTTGTCATATTCCCTGTTCTTCTCAACATTTCCTATTTTTAGATTGCCTTAAGCCATCACTGAATGCAGCATTGTATTTCCATGTTCAGTTGGAGAGATTCAGTATCACAGACTCCCAGAACTCAACATCCAGTCATCAGTTTCTCCCCTTCTCCCCACAAAACCACAGGCTTGACTAAATACCATGAGACTTAAACCTCAAGGTAAAGATACTGGGACAAGGGTGGTGGGTCTTCTTGTTTGCCATCTCATGTCTGTAATTCTTACATCTTTAGGGTTTGGGCTGCTTGGGAGCAATTCTGTAAAACAGAAGTTTCATGGTGTGTGGTGTGAGCAGAGGAGGCAGAACAGCATCAGATACACAGGACTTGTTACGTGCTGCAAGGGCTGGGTTCCCCTTGCACACTCCCTTTTAGGAGTCACTGAACCTCTCTTCTCACACTAACAGGTGAAAAAGCTCTCTACTCTTCCACCTACTTTAATAAACCTTACAGGAGATTAATAGCTTTGAGGCCTCTGTCATTCTGACAGCTGAACCTATCTAACAAACACAGAAGATACCTGGGTGAACACACAGCTACAAAAGCACACAGGGGGGAAGAGGATCACAAAATCTTTTCTTTCTGGGATTTGGCATCTAAAATGAATCTCTCACAACTGCAGAACTTCATGATTCCGGGAGTTTTGGAGCAAGTGACATCAAATTTTGTTGCTCATTTTGATTCCACAGCCTTTGTGCACCCCTGGGGTTAAAATGTGGAAAATGCATCTCTGGGGACTTCAGAAGTAGCTGTGTGTAGCTGTATAATTATTTTAAGATATATCCCATATGAGATGAGAATCTGCTGATAATTTAAAGCAGCAGAGCTCTTTGCTTTGATGTGCAGGGCATCCAGGCTGACAAGGAGAGGAAGCTGCAGGAACCTGTAAACATAGTAATTCATGTTTTAAAAGTAGCTTATTCAAAGCAGGAAAGGTGCAGTGCAGAGTGAATTTCCCAAAGTTCCTCCCACCAGGCTAGCAAATGCGTGGTACAAATACAGCAGATGGTGGAGTAACTCTGTAGAAAAGAAAATGAAGGAACTTAAGTCCCAGCTGGAGGGAAGAAAACATGATTAGGAGAAAGCAGGACTATTTTAAAGAAACAGAAGATCTAGTTTAGCTTGAAAAGGGATCAGGTTTAAAAAGAGAACAGGTTTGGCCATAGAACTTGAGTAGTTGTTTATTCTACCACATTTAAGCACAGAAATATTCCTAATCAAAATAAACTGGGTTTCACCAGCTCTGGGATGATCATTTTGGTGATCAGGTGCTGCTCTGCTCACCTTTGCTCATGACAAAATTAAGAAAGTGAAAGGAAATCTAGTATAAGCAAAAGGTCAAATGAAAATAAATACATAAAATTAAAGGAAAAAATAATTAATAACAAATAAAAGTTCTCTCAGCTAATGAAGCATTTGCCATGGTGGAACAGACGACCACAAGGCACCACTCCAGTAAGATCTAGCCAGACACAACCCACAGTGAAAAGAATGTTTTATGGATAAGTAAAATAGCCACAGTTTTTAAATGAAACACAAAAACCCAAGAAGCTTAGTCAGAATAAAAGCCCTCAGGCTTCAAGACTTAAACTAGCCTCTAAATACTTTGGAAAAAAAGAGTTTTGTACACTCTGTCTGCAGTCAGAGTTACTTAAACCTGCTCAAGACACAACAGTGCTCTAGGTAGATCCTGGGTCTGATCCAGACTGAAAATTACAGAACCATCCTCCTTATCAGAGAAATCCATTGTCTGCTAACTCACAATCCCAAATCAGAGGTCTGTGAAACAAAGGCAGACACCAACCAATGACCCATGGATTGTTTTTTCACCTTGATTCTCACACATCTTTTTCTCTGAAATATCTGAGGAGAAGGTTTGAACATTAATTAAAGTCTTTTTTAGTTTTTTTTGCAGCAAGGGAGGATCAGTTCCAAATGCTGCCACAGTGCTGTCAGCAAAAGCAAAAAAGAAAAGTATTTTCTTGTAGGAAATGTCATCAGTACTTCTATAAACCTTGGAGAGTGAGACATACAGAGTCAAGTCTTGGCAAGGAAGAGGGAACAGCCATCTCTGCTGTCCATCATTGTCCCTGCAACCTGCAAGTGTCACTCTTCTCTCTGCTGGTGACAGATGAAGTCAAACTCACTCAATAAACTCTTCAATTCTGTGTAGAGTCATGTGAGATGAATCCTACCATGGAAAGTTCAGTGACTTTGCCTACTAAATGGTCCTTTTCCACATAGCAAAAACACCATATGTGTTCTATGGAACACCATAGAAAGGAATGAGATGTATTCCAGCCTACAAAACTCTCTAAAAAATTGGCTCCTTATTAAATCAAACTTGTCCTCCTAAACACATTAACCCATTTATCAGGATATCTGCAGTCTCTGCCTACAATGTAACCACCTGAAGATAACATCATTCTCCCTTCTCTTCTGACAGAAGTGTTCATTCTTGAATTTTCACTTAAAAGCTGAGATTAAAAATCCCTTCCTCACACCACTTGTTAAACAAGGACAGATCCCATCACAAATATCTCATTCCCATTTAACTTGGTTTGTGGCTGAATAAGATTGTAGTGAAATAAAATCTCCTTTTAAACCTTTAGCCATGACTTCAGCTCTTTCATTTGTGTCGAGGGTTGCTCAACAGGGGCTCTTGCTGAGGTTTTGGTGCTATCTGAGACCAGATTTGGTCTCAGAGATTTCTAAAATTAACTATTTTCAGTCTGCTTTCCCTGCTTAGTAAGCAAAGCAGCACTCTCACCTTTTTCATTCTTTCTCTTCCTATGTTTTAGTCATGCTCTTTTTTTCAGCAGAGGTTCTGCCTCCAAGCTGGCCTTTATTTTCTGGCAGCACCAGCAGCATCTTAGCATCTTCTGGCTCCTCACACTGCTAAAATTGTCCCTATGTAAGGGCCAGATCCCATCTTTAGGCAAGCTGCTTTCTTGAGTTTTCCCACCAAGCCCAGATACTTAAATCTGAAAATACTCTTGCCTCCAAACAGTGGCTGAACCTAAAATTTTTTTCAACATGGAAGCAGCAAGTATCATATTTGGAGTAACATTGTGTCATCGAATCATAGAATCATAGACTCACAGGGGTTGGAAGGGACTTCTGAAGATCATCCAGTCCAACCCCCCTGCTGCAGCAGGAACACCCAGGGCAGGTCACACAGGAACACATCCATTTAAATATGAGGAAAAACATCTTTACCATGAGAGTGCCAGAGCCCTGGGACAGGCTGCCCAGGGAGGTTGTGGAGTCCCCTTTGGAGATACTAAAAACCCACCTGGATGCATTCCCCTGGAATGTGCTCCAGAGGATCCTGTTTTAGAGAAGGAGTTGGACAAGGTGATCTCTGGAGGTCCCTTTCAACTCTGGCAATTCTGTGATTCTGTCATTCTGTTTGTCCAGCCTCCTTCCTTGTAGGTGTTGCTACAGCTGTAGCTTTGCCCTCTAAAGCACCTGAATTCTGGATTGGCAAATACATCCCAGCAGTGTTTAGCTTACTAGTACAGGCATCATTCCTGTCTCATTCTGGTGCCCTTTGTAGCTCAAGGGACCAACCCCACCATATCCACGTGCTATCCAGGGACATTCCTGTTGTTATTAACAGAACGTGTTCTGACCTCTGGACAATGAGGTTCACCTACTAAGTCCTTTGAGAAGAGACTGAAAAAATGAAGCACAACTTTTGGTCAAGCTCAGAGCAGCCAGTTTCCTTCCTGACACTCCATTTGTTCAAACACATGGAGAACAGTTTCAGCTATGTCCTTTATTATTTTCTTTTCTTTTTCAGTGAAAACATACTAAAAACAACAAGGACAAGCTTTCTGAGTGGAAGCAGGTGTTACATCTGGGGCCTAGAGGGGTGTGTGCAGAATCACTTTGTATAATCCCATTAGAAAAAGAGAGAGGTGTGTGCCTTTTCATCACAACTGCAGGACTTGGATTCAGAGAACACTTGTACAAAGTTTACACTCCTCAGCCTTTCTGTGCAGGTTATCTGAAGTTTTTCTATTCCTGTTTCTGGTACTTTAAACCAACTGGTTTAAGGAATTGCCAGACTGCTGTGGAAGATAAAGATCTACCACTCCATAAAAATATGAAAGAACCTCTAGTTGCCACACCAATGGCATTGATGTATGAGAAGCCTGAGACACATCTACCCACCATACATCTCTGCCTCAGATGCCCTACAGCATCTCAAGCAGTCCTGGACACTATATTCACACACTCCTATTATTGAAGCTGAAGCTTGTTGTCAACATCACAAACATATGACCAGGATTTGTCTCACCTCAAGGGTAGTAGATTATGCACAATGACATTTAAGCAACTCGCAGGAGGTGCAGAGATTTTCCATATAAACAGAGCTACAATGATTGATTGGACCCCAAGTGCAACAAACTTCAGACCATCACTCACATTGTTAACAACTGTATAATACACATTTATGCAGGACACATAAAAGAAATTCCTCAGGCCTCCCTTGATTCTGCTGAATGGTTCAGCAACCTTGGGTTGAATTCACAATCTGTCATTGCCTTTCAAAGTGCCATACACAAGAGGAGGACAGAGCCTGAGGAAATGAAGTGCCTAGAGGGGAGAAAAACAAACAAACAAACCAGCCAAAGTTGGTCACACTTCAGCCTTTCTTTTCACTGAATAATTAATTTCAATTCTTCACACTTGACTTGGCCTAACTTAGAAGAAAGATGGTCACAATGTGAAATGGCTCTCAGGCTATTTGAAACAGCTTGATGGATACAGAAATGCCACAGGAAAAAAAATAGACTAATGCATGCTTTGGTCTGCTTTCCTTGATGAGCTCAACAAATAGAATTAAAAGCAGTGCCAGGCTGCACTGCCATGTAACAACACACAGTGTAGGCTTCAGATTATTCCTGGATGCATTACCTTCCTTACAAATTTCCCTTATTATTATTTATTGTTGGTTTCGTTCCTGTATTTTCTGCTACAAACTCTGCTAAAAAAACCCTGCTTTATCACAGAAAAAAAAAGAAGTTCCTAAATCCTGTAGACAATTTCCAGCTCATGTCCAGTGTTTCCAGAGCTCTATTGAAGCTGTATTTAGAAAGAAGTGTTCTTAAAATCTTCAAGGTATGAAGTGGATGTTAGGAAAGACAGGACCCTTATGAACAGCAACTGAGCCACAAGGATTTGTGGGACCTACTATAGACCAGATAATAGGTCTGAACAGGGACTCTTTGGGGTTTGTAGAAGCTCATGTTGCTCTGTAGCCCCATCCACATCCTGTCTTCCAAACAGAATAGGATGAAGTATGACCTGGCCAAATCTGGCCCACAATCTGGACCTGTATTCCACAGGAACTCGGTGCTGTTCATCCACTGCTCCCTCTGGGAATGTTTTCCTTTAATAATAACAACACAGCACTGCTCACAGTCATGGCAGTCAAGGATGCCAGAGGGATCAATTCTGCAGATTTAATCCTAAGCAAGGTGCCTGTTTAAGGAGTTAGTGCTGTTACACTCTTAGAATGCAATATACAGTTGCCCTTGCCTGTGCTATCATGTACACCTGCAACTGGTTATTACACAATCCTGTAAAAATTCATGAAAGCCCAAAACTGCTTCTACCTGGCTGTCAAGGTTGCACTTTTTTAGTGCCCTTCAACTGAACTTCTGCTATTTGTATTCATACTTTTGAGGTTTCTGGCATAATCCTTTACTTGTACATCAAAGGCTTGTGTTTGTATTTGCAAGAGTCCCTTCTATATTCCCTCCTTTTCTTCAGCATCAGTCACACAGACACAGCTTTCATACAAGGCAGGCTAAGAGCACCCCTAATTAGCCACCTATTTCCCTTGGATAATGAAGTATTCATATTTTAAAATTATTAAATTTTAATATAAATATATATTTCTCTTTCTACATGTAAATATATACAGAAAGGAGTACAAATATACATTAATATATTTTATTTATACATACATACACACACCTTCCATACTTATATTTGTGTATGTAGCCTGTAAACATGCATGTACAAATACATAAAAATTGAGTATAACTATCCATAGAAGTGCATGTTCCTAAGGAATAAAACTTTAACAGGTGATAGAGAAATTGATTATTGAAAGTTAAATATTAATGGAAGGTAATACCAGCAAAAGTCAGGTTTGGAGCTCCTGACTGAACAAGCCTGTTGGATAAGGCCCCCAACATGTTTGGGAAGTTCATTGGATCATTCAGGCAACAAACCAGGGGGACTGCAATGTTCCCAAGCTCTATGGACCTGGCCATCGAGGCCACCAGGTGCCTTGTGTCACCTCCACCATGTGCAAAGGAAGAGGCCAACTCTGAGAGCTGTACCAAGAGGCCCCATATCCAGCCAGTCCAACAGGGTGACCATGCAAACCTTGGACTCTACACAGTGCTGCCAGCTGCAACACCGCATAGATAAAAGAAAGTCAGAATCACATGTTGACTTCAGAGAGATAGATCCATGGGAACAAGAAGGAAAAGACCCTTCCCAAGAAGATCACAGGAATCAGCCAACAGGATGAGAAACTATATTCTGAGCTCTGTTTCATCCAGACAGGACAGGTGGTGGGGGACAGCTTTGCTCACAGCTCATGGAAGTTTACTGCTACCTGTGAGACCATTACAGAGTTCAGGAGGATGCAACACACTTCCTCATCCTTCAGACTGACATAGAATCATAGAATGGTGAAGGTTGGAAGGGACCTTAAAGACCATCAGGTTCCAACCTCCCTGCTATGAGCAGGGACACCTCCCACCAGACCAGGCTGCACAAGCCCCATCCAACCTACCCTTCAACACCTCCAGGGATGAAGCTTCCACAGCCTCCCTGGGCAACCTATTCCAGTGCCTACCTACCCTCCTGGGGAAGAATTTATTCTTGATGTCTAACCTAAATCTCCCTTGTTCCACTTTAAAACCATTCCCCCTTTTTCTGTCACTGCCCTCTCTGATGAAAAGCCCCTCCCCAGCTTTCCTGTAGCCCTTTCAGGCACTGGAAGGTGCTCTAAGGTCTCCCTGGAGCCTTCTCTTCTCCAGGCTGAACAGCCCCAACTCTCTCAGCTTACAGAAAGGTTCAGAGAGGTTCTCTACATCGACTTAATGTCTTGGGCAACTTACATTCTTTTTTTCAGCAGATTTTCATGGTTGCTGTAATGGTTTTGAAACAAATTGCCAAATTCTTCTAATGATTTGATGACAAGTTTATAATTATGAATTATTCTTCCCTCCAGCTGTTACTAGCAAAACGTGAGACTGAACACAGAAACCTCATGTGGTTTCTGAAATTATGTTTCAGCATTTAACATTGTGTGAAATGTGCTCTGTGATGGAATCATGTAGGAAACAACTTTCTTCTTATTAAAATGAGCTCATTAAAAATGCCTGCCTGATTCTTGCACAGTTTACTTTTCCTTTGAACAACCCTGGCATCTTTTCCCTTTCCTCTCAAATTTACTTGTTGGTTTTTTTTTCTTGGATAAACAGGCATAATATAAAGTGAATAGGGGAAGAAGAGGAAGTAGCATAAAGCTCAGCAGACTCAGATAAAATAGAGAGAATATGAAGATTGGATCAGATTAGAATTTATAGACAAAGCCATTATGTAGAAGGAAGTAAACTGTGATATTCCTTTGTAATCCTGGGCCAGGAAGAAGGAAACTTCACTGTAATATATTGCTGAAATACCAGGAGCTTGGGAGATTTGTGAGACAGAGGATTATGAATCATAGGAGGTAGCTATCCTCTTTTTGCCAGCATGTACCAAAGTGTCTACAATGGATTAGAAAACAGAAGCCCAGGAATCTTCTAGGTGTGTGATAAATTGTAGAAAAAAAATATTTGTACTCATATAAATATAGACTAAATGTGAATGCATAGGTGCAAAACGCCAGAAGAAGAAGGGCTGCAAAATGACATATACTACTGACACCTACAGGAGCAGGTCATTGAAATCCTAGCACATACCTTCCTGCAATTCCTTGTGACAGCAGCTCTGAAACAGAAGCAGTGAGTAAATCCTGGTGATTCACAGAGGTGGGACAGAATAAAGAGATAAATCACTGTCAGCTCCTGAGTGATACGATGAGACACATCAAAAACCACCACGACACACTGAAGGAGAGGCCAGGAAGTATGGAAGGGGCAAAAACTGATTTATCTGTCCTCCACATCACTGGAATCCTGGATACAGATGTTTTAGTGCTGGAATCAAAAACATCTCAGTGCTTGTGAGTGTGAGAGACTGATATTAGTTTAGTTTTAAATAAGACAATCTTTCTTCCTGTGGGGCATTGCATTAAGCTGCACTGTTGCTACAGGGCAATTTGGTAGTATTGTGCTTTTCAGCATTCATTCATATAGACTCAAAGAGTCATTAAAGTTGTGAGGGACTTTAGAAATCATCTAGCCCCAACTCACATTGCTCCAAGCCTGATCCAACCTGCCCTTGAACACTTCCAGGGATGGGGCAGCCACAGCCTCCCTGGGCAACCTGCACTGGTGTCTCACCACTCTCACAGGGAATAATTTCTTCCTAAAATCTAACCCAAATCCTCCTCTTTCAGTCTGAAACCATTCCTCCTAGTCCTACAACCACACTCCCTAATAAAAGTTCCCTCCCCATCTTTTCTGTAGCCCCTTCAGGCACTGGAAGGTGCTCTAAGGTCTCCCTGGAGCCTTCTCTTCTCCAGGCTGAACAGCCCCAACTCCCTCAGCCTAGCAGAGCTGCTCCAGCCCTCTGATCATCTTCGTGTCCCTCATCTCAACATGCTTGAGCACTTCACTGTGCTGGCAAAGAGCAGAGGGAGAAGAGCTGTGTACAGATCCTCTTGCCTTAGGATTTTATTCAAGGATTTAAACCCTGTGTCAAGGCTCCTCCAGCCCCTGCTTCTGGAATGTTCTGTCTAGAGAAGTACATGAATGTAATCTGGATTGAGAGAGAATAATACTGGACTTTGCCTCCTGGTAATGAGTTCAGTTTCTGAGGAGAGTCAGAGGCATTACCCTTGCTCTCTTATTTCTTTGTCTCCCATTCCACTCCATCACTGCTCAGACCTTCACCTACCACAGTACATTGAGAAACATCTCAAAAGCAGAGGACATAAAAGTTGTTCTGCTTCAATCTGATCACAGAAACATTACTGGCAGGGTAAGGGTGCCATACAGCCATGGACAGGAGATCATTCCCACTGGATGAAGTTTGCAAATTTGTCCAGGAAGTTCCTCTTTCTTTCAGTTTGCTCTCCTCGTGGTTTCTTCTCCACATATTGAAAACCAAACTGGCAGCTAGCAAAGAAGGTTCTAGCTGACAGACGACCATCAAAACATTTTGAATCTTCTAACCAGCTTTCTCCATACACCTATTAATCACTCTCTGCACTCCAGAGGAGTTGATAAACAAAACATGAATACTCACTAGGTCTTACATCTCTCCAGAGAAAACCAGGATTAAAGAGATATGATGAACACTCATAAAACATGAAGATTTATCAACAAGGTTTGCCTTTGTACTCCTTTTCTATGTCATTTTTGGATTCCAAGGAACCAGTAGGAAGAGGTAACTGGTGGATAGAGCTTAACCAAAGCAGCTCTACCTATTTAAATGTGTAGATGATGGCAGTGAACCACTCACTGGAACAGTCCCAAAAGAGAAATGTCACGAGTCTTGTACTAATTTAAAATTACAAATTACTGCTAGCTGGTGACTTACTCAATTTAATCACACGAGGCTAAAACTGAGCACAAATTGCTGGAGCTATTTACAGCTACACCCTGGATTGTCAGTAAAAAATGTATTTCAAAGTTGTTTGTTGTTTGCTGAACATATGCTCTTACTGACCACCTCATATCACATCTGTGTGTTTACTTTGGATTCACAAAACAAAAGTGCTTTGCAATGATATGTACACACACCCTGAGAAAACCTCAGCACACCTCTATTCTTTTGTTTGGGGTAGGATTAAACAAACAGTTTATTCTATAAATGCATTACTAATCCATTTCCTATTTCTCTTTTATAGGTAATTACACTTGTGGTTTCATCTCTATCAAATCCAAGGAATCTAGTCTCAAACCAAGACTTTGTCAGAAGAGTCTCATTATTAGACACATGCTGATGTGCTTCTCTATGGGGGAGCTGATTTATCTAGACTCCTTTTCTGGTCTTAAACTAGAGCAGAGTAGATTTAGATTAGGCATTAGGAAGAAGTTCTTTACAATGAAGGTGGTGAAGCACTGGAACAGGTTGCCCAGAGACGAGGTGGAGGCCCCATCCCTGGAGACATTCCAGGTGAGGCTTGATGAGCCTCTGAAGAACCTGATCTAGTAAAAAAGGTCCCTGTGCACTGCAGGGGGGCTGGACTAGAGGAAAAGGTCCCTTCCAACCCCACACATTCTATGATGCTATGACTGTTTTTCAGAGAGAGGTGGCTGGACTTATGAGTAGGGTCATTGTGGAAACAAGGAAACACAATCTCCTTTATCAACTCAGCCTCGCCTAGGAGCTGTCATTTCTCATTTCCTTTTATGAATTTCCCAGTTTCTTGAACTATAGTGTGTAAGAACAATCACCTTCTTCACTGTAGTGTTACTCAAACTCCGTATATGCTTGTTAGTGTAACAATAAACACACACTATCAAGTGTATGTCCTTGTTCTTGTCCTTGATAAAAAACATCTGCACAGACATGACAAAATAAGAATTGCATGAGTATTGGAGTACTCTGCAGTGCTGCAGAGCCTGATATCAGGGCAAGGTTATTCCCATGCACTACAGACATAAACTGAAGACAGGCTGGCACAGCTCTCAACCAGACCAGCTTTCATACTCAAATCAATGATCATGTAATAAACACCAAAACCCATGGTTGTTGCTCTCATTTATAAACACCAAGCTAGGTAAATTATGAAAAGACAGGAGCAGACTTAGTGGAGAGGCTGAAAGACATTGTGTTTCTTGCATGACACATTAACTAATGCTTATGTAGAGCAATTTCCTAAATACAACTGGGGAGCTGCCACATTACTGGTCACTTTTCCTTATTTGTACAATAGGTGTATTGACCTTTGGACTAAGAGCAGTTAGGATCACTGGTTGAGGTAGAAACAGATTTCCAATGCAACCAAACACAGCTCTATGCACAGAAATGTTTGGGGTAGGATTAAACAAACAGTTTATTCTATAAATGCATTACTAATCCATTTCCTATTTCTCTTTTATAGGTAATTACACTTGTGGTTTCATCTCTATCAAATCCAAGGAATCTAGTCTCAGCAGATCTGCATAGGCTCTCAGGAGAACAGCACCCTCCAATCCATAGATATATACTGAGAGGTGATTTAATTTCCACATCTGGCCAGATGCACGATTTGACACTCTGTACAGAGAAAAACCCAGGTCTAAAGGATGGAAAAAATGCCACCATTAGAAATATGAAGGGAATCATATACTTTAAGCTTCTTTAAATATAGGAATCAAAATTGGTTTGATTAGCGAAAATCATAAAATTAAGGCAGGGAAAATATTAGATGCAATAGGGCTCCTCAGTTTGGAGAAGGAATGCAGATCAAAACCCAGCGGCTGGAAGCTAAATTACACCAGTTCCCCTTGGAAGCAAGTCATCATTTTTTGTAAGGCTGAATATTATTAGATTGTAACAAATTCCCTGCAGGAAATGAGGGATTCTGCATTTGTCACATCCAGCTTTGATGTAATTTTAGTCAAACACAGAGAAGTGGACTCAATCCAGGGCTATCAGTGTGAATTCTAATGGAAAAATAGTCTTTTCATTTGAGGCTTATGCTAAGCTTGATTCATTATAATAATGAAACTCAATGGAAATGCTTCCCAGTTTCAGGAGTGAACACTCACTTTCTTCTTTGCAGGCAATATCTCAAAGTACAGTGTTTTACACATCTCTTGTGTGTGTGCAGAGGGTGTTGTCACCTATAATGAGATGTCAGCTTCTCTACCTGAGGAAGAAAGAAGTTTCTCTGACAACCCTTAGGTTTTTTTACTGACTGTCCCAAACCAGAATGTTTTACACTTCTCCAGTGCCACACAACTATCTCTCTGCCCTGGAATAAAGGCATCCAGTGACTGCCCTGTCCAACACCAGGCAAGTAAGTCATCCACAATGAAAGCTCTTCTGCACTTTTTTATTGTCTCGTAATTTATCAATTTATCAATTTAAAGAGCTTGTTCTTCCTTTGTGTTTCATTTTTAGCCATCCAGTTCAATCAGAGTCTCTCACCTGACCTTCCTAAAATTTCTCACCCCTGCAATAAGGGTACAGGAGCATCATTTTCCCATGGCTCACAGGAGAGGGCTGAAGAATGAGAACACTGCAGGTGATGCATATATCTGTCAAATGGCAGCAGTGAATGTTTAGAAATCTTTATGAATTTAGAATACTCGTTTCTTGTTCCATTAGAGAGTGACAATTTAAAGATTTCTGGATTACAGCAAGACTAGTGATGTGTATCTGGACCCTGCTGACACAAGCCTATTACATGGTGGTTGACTATATAAAAAATTAACTGCTCAGTGCCAACACTTCCTGCAACAGCTGCTGAAGGAAAATCAGTGATGGGTAAAGGACTCTTCTATGATTTCCATCAGAGAATTTTGAGGTAGAAAGTACCCAGGTTTCTTCAATGACATGGTGTTAATTTTGTTCTTGTTAATGCAAACATTGATACTATTATTAGAGCTCCGCTTAACCTGATAAGAATACACTTCTTTTTTTCCAGTAAGGATACCTGAGCTTCTCCAACAAAGCTTATTGAGATTTTTTTTAACATGGACAGAATGCATTTTAAGCTTGCTTGGGACAAAATATTCCCAGTCAATCTCTCCTAGGGGAAATAAAAGGCAGAAGTTGATGTCAAACAGCTCCGAGATTTATAGCTGGAAGTCTCAAAGGAGCAAAATGATGTATTGGATTTCTGGGTCCACTTCTAATAACCTGAAATGACTTATATGTTGCATTATTGGAATAGTAATGTGTCTGTATATATATTACTGGGATGTATGAGCAGCAGACGTATTGCATACGTACCCACCAACAGGACTAAAATATATATATATACAACCATCATTACAACCAAAATGAGAAATTGGACCATAAGGTTGAGGTTTTTCCATGTGCTTAATGAGAACCAATAAATACTTCCAGCAAAATTCGCTGAGTGGGCTCTGAAATACATTTTTTTTTAATAAAAACTTATACTGGAGTTTAAAGCACCAGATGGACTGCAATGTAGAATAAATTAGGGGAAGATGATTGTAAGCAAGGATTATAATAAATAGCAGAAGGGAAGCTACTATGCAAAATAGTGTAGAAAAAAGAAATACACATATGAGAACCCAGTGACTTGCTTAAATGTCTTCTAGCACAACTCAAATAATTCCAATTTAATTAAAATTAATCTGCTTCATGCTAGGCTTTTTGTATTACAAATGGGAAAGAGATGTCTAAAATTGTAATTGAAAGATGATCACCATACCTGTGATTTATTTCACAGTTTCTGACTTTCCTGCCAAACTCATCTTGTTAGGAATATAAACAAGCAGACAACCTGACAGACTCTATTTCTGCAGTAGAGCTGAGAAGGAATCTTAAAACAAAAGGCAAAGTAAAGTTGTCTGTTTCTCTTCTCAAGTCGTGTTTAATTTCATTTCTTCAGAGAAAATATCCCTCAGATTATATAAATCTGACAGTAACAATGATGGAATATCTATCTCCATAGCTGCTGTAAGATCATTAGAGAAAGTCACAATTACCCATAGCTGAGGGAGATCAGGCAAAATAAAATTGTCAGATAAGGGATGGACAAGGTCTATCTGGCTGAAGTGTCACCCAAATGGAGTAAATCTATGACAAGAAAAAAGAGGGATTCTTTTTGTACCACCAGTGTGGCATTCAGGATGCATATTGTTTGTCTCAAACAATCCAAGAGATAAGTGATGGACTAAAGAGACGTCTCAGCAACCCACCCAACGTTTTGTTTCCCCTCCTGCGATGTGTACCTGAGAACTGGTGATGTGTACCTGAGAACTAGGGAGTTTAGTGTGGGACATACTGAGATCAGAGACAAAGGAGTTCTACAGCTGGTGCTGGGAGCAGAATATCTAGTGATAACCAGGCCTGGATATCTCATGAAAACCACCAACTTAGCAGGACAAGACAAGGAGTGCCAGTCTCAAGCTGCTTCCTAGGACTGAAACTTCACTGCAATAAACTAATCCTGTGGTGCCAGTTGACTCAACCTCCTCTTTTGCTTTGGCTGATCTCATCAATTAGCCAAAGACTATCTGCAGGACATAGCCCCTGCCATACCTACCCCTCTCCTATCTCAGAGGAGCACCGAGAAGATAGAAGGATTTTCTCACTTATTCAGGGAGAAAAGTGGGGGTGCAGTGCGCAAGAACTGTATAAAAACCTGGGATGCTATGGGTGCATTTGAAGCACTTCCCCACCAGGAACCACTTCCTCACCGATGACATTGCTGGACTGTGGTGGTAACTGTTCTACCACTTGCTGTCCTCTGTATCTCTGCTTTCTCCTTTCCTTCCTGTCTCTGTTTTCCTGCCTGTCCTATCCACTCTAGGGACTTTGTTGTGCTACTGCAATAAAAGTTTGTTGTGTGCATGACATCTGACCTCGTTTGTGTCTTAATTTCACCATTTAGGATCACCTTTAAACCTCTTCTCAGGTCCTGCTGGATATCAAAAGGTGCAGCTGCCCTGTGGCTCATCCCAGGAGAGGGAAGGCAGAATCCAGCCCCACCAGCCTCCCACTGTGGTGAGGAGAGAGCAAGGGGGTTCTGCCCCATCTCTCATAAGACCACACGTCAGCCCTGGGGCCTCTTTGTGCACCCGATGTTGTGTTGTCTTGTTTTGTCCTGTCAAGACTGTAAAGAATTGCCACATATCCAAATACCAGCTGGTGACAACCAGCCATGCTGCCTGTCAGGGTGTGCATCCCCATGCCCCACTGCCAGCTATCATTCAGCTGCCATTTCTCAGAAATAAGAAAATGTGACTAGAGTTCATTTGAAAGATATAAAACTGGACCAAGTGAGGGACCTTCAAAGTTTTTTAGGGTCTAATTCCTCCTGATTTCAGGCTCAGATATCTCACACTCAATTTTAGGCTCTGAGATAGTTCAGCTCAAGGAGTAGCTGCTCTAAGTACTCTCAGTAAGTAAGAAGGACTTACAGACACTAAGTTTATTGGCTTCACTTTCACTTCTCTCCGGTGATCAGAAAGAACTGGAGGTGCCAGTTAATTACACATTTCCATTTAACATCTAATATCTAGTATGTTTTGAAGCTGTGAGCCATGTTCCTTCATGAGGAGTAAGAGCAGAACAACCAGCTGAAGTTAGCAGCAGCAGACAGGAGCAGACCTTGAGCTCTGCATGAATGGACTGTTGGATTATCCCCAGTTTTCTCTATAACAGGAAGAGAAACCCACCACAGCCTGTCCCCAGGGCCCATCAGATGCCTCCTATTCAGTGAATTTACAATTCAGCTTAAGCTGACAGGTCTGTATGCAGGACTTCACTGTCACAAAAATCTCCTCTGAAAGGCTGAAAGGGACTAAAACCCAAAGCTGGTTTTCCTTGTTTCTGGATTTTCACCTGTCAGATTTTGGGTGGATTAATATTTGAGGCTGGTAATAATTGAACAGCATTCTCTAACATCCTGGTCCCCAGATGCTGCTGGCTCTTCTATGCAGGCTGCCAGGTGTTGTGCCTTCACCAGCTACCTCACCACTCACTGCTGTTTGCTCCTCAGGTTTGGTTGTTTACTTTTGCCTGCATCTAGACAGAATATCTTCATACCCATTAAAAAATAACAAAACAAGAAAAACTGTCAGGCACGATCTTGGTGCTCCTGTACAACATCAACAGTTTGCCATTTGTTCACATTTTGCTGGGCCCATACTCTATGTTCTACTTGGTAGAGGACAGTTTCATTGTGATTTAATCCCAGAACAATCATCAGGTATATGGTGTCTACTGAACCATTGAGTATTGCTAAAACAAAAGCTGTGACTTCACCATCAGTGGGTTCATAAGTGAAATTAACTAGATACCACCAAGATGGGAAATCTCTTTCAAATTGTGTCTCATTGTCCCAAATTACCTTTTGAATCTCAGTGGGCAAGGTGCCCTCATCACCTTCCCTTGTAATTGCTGTTACAGCAGATTGCACTCACAACTGAGAAACGTGTGAGGTGCAGAATGTACTATAGTTACTGCATTGATGAGCATGAAGTGAGGGCCTCTGTCCTGTGGGCAAGGCTTGTTGATGTGTGAATCACATTTGGTTCATGCTGGTGGTGATTATTCCTTCCAGAAGGATAAGCAATCCTCTTCTCCAGAGAAGGTCTCCTCTTATCATTCCTGATACCATTCCTGGAAAGGGTCAAAGCCCCAAATTTTGGTAGGAGTTTTCCAGACAGGCTACCTCTTACTGTCCCAATGTGTTTAAGTGCTCAGATTAAAGACAGAATTCACCTTTCCCACTCTGTTCAGTCTCTTTCAATGCAGTCAAGTTAAACATGAAAGGTCTTTTTGGCCCACTCTGGAATAGATTGCAATATTGTGGCCTTCCAGTGTCTGAAGGGGCTACAGGAAAACTGGGGAGGGACTTCTGACTAGTAGCAAGAAGACAAGGGGTAATGGATTAAAACTGGAAGAGGGGAGACTTAGATTAGACATTAGGGTCATAATTTCCTTCATCAGAATCACCCTAAATACCACCATCCCAAACCTCTGGAAACACTATTACTTTCCTAATTTGCATGAGGTTAAGGGGATGTGGGGCCTACATGAGCATCACCTTAATATTTTCTTCCAACTTTTGTGTTTCCTCCTTTCCTTCTCACAACTGCTCCTGTAGCTGTTCAATTTGAAGGGACAGTACTAATTTAGCTGCCTTCCTGCCTTCTATTTTCTCAGTCAGGTCTTGTCTGTCTCTATTTTGCTTTTTCCTATCCTGACAGGCAGTTTCCAGGCAGGTGTCTAACACCTTATAAATAATTCTTTTTCCTTTTTCAAAAGCACCTGAGTCATGGCAGGGGTAGCAAGGCCATGCTGAGAATTTGGGAGTTGGACTCATTCCATGCTTCTGTAAGTAATCAGTGATACTACCTGCCATCCTATTAGCTATGTTTGTCATGGAAGGGTGACTTAGATCACTTAAAGAACCACTGTTAAAGGTATTGGAACAAGTGGTTTTAATATGATGCTGTAAAAGTGTGACTTCACTAAGTTTGATGGTGAGGTTAACTCTTACTGTACAGCACAATCACAACCTGGAACAGGTTGCCTGGGGAGCTTTGGATATCCTCTCCTTGGAAGGGTTCAATGGACAGGACAGGACTTTGAGCAATGTGGTCTAGTGGAATGTGTCTCTGGCCTTGGCAGGGGGGTTGGACCTAGATGATCTTTAAAATATGCTTGAGGTTTCCAAGTAATTGCAGCAGGAAGTAACAGGTAAGAAAAGGAGGGAGAATAACACAAGTGGAACATGCATCTCCATCAGAGTATGCAGTGCTATGTTAGGGACCCTTGAGTTGGCTCTGAACATACTGATTCAAGTCTGGGCAGAGCTCCATGCTGTAAAATAAGTCAGGTGAGACCCAGCTTCCTGTATAACTGTGTTAGTTCTCTTCTCTGGCTAATTAGTCCTGCAATTAGCCTTGTTGCAGTATTTGTCCTGATGAGGATAGATACCTGTGATTCTACAGTCAGCAAGTTTGGCACTGGATTGTCAATGTCTTGGGTTCAGAAGTCAAGAGCCAGGTCCTATTTCGACTGTACTTTCTACATTTTAATCCCCTTATACAGTTGAACTAAATAATCAAGCCACAAATAGGGGATACAAGGGTAATGGGGCTCTTATGTCTCCATAAGAGGCTGACTCCAGTCACCAAAAGGTGAAAAACCTTTCTCAACACTCTATTTCAAAATATTCAGTTTATATAAGGGATGACTAGATGATCTCCAAGGGTCCCTTTCAACTCAAAGAGCTTCATGATTCTGTGATTCTATACCAATGTGAAGAGGGCTGTCAATTCAGTCCTTATCCCAGGCTTGAGGTCTTGCATTCTGTGTCCTTTCCACCCTTTTCTGTTCCCTCAAAGCTCTTAGGTAGGTTCAGGTTCTCCAGGAACACTTCAGTGGGCCCTGGTCATCATAAGCCCCATGGTCATCTATGTAATGGGTACCCCAGGCAACTTCCTTATAAACAAATAACATGGCAAGAAAGTCTGCTCCATGTGACTGCCAGCAAGCAGTCACTTCATCTAACAACCAGAAAAGTGGCTCACAGTCTCAACCACACCATCCTTTTCCCTAGGGATCATGTCTTGGTTCACACCAACAAAACAGATCGGGAACACAAAGCAAGAGACCAAATCTCCAACCACTGCCTCCTCTCCTTCACCTCAGCTAACACCTGACATTACCATTGTCTGCAAGACACAGCTGATGTGACTGGGATTATGAACATAGAGAAGGAAAATTAGTTACAGCTGGAGCAATTGTCAGGCAGGAAGATAATTGAAAGCCACCAGAACGATGAACCGTTTAATTGCCTACATTAAAGAAATGAATTGACAGCAATCAAGCCAAGCTATAAAAGGTACTCAAGAAAAAAAAAAAAAAAAAGACATGTGAAAAAAATTATATTAATTTTCATAAGGAATAAGTAAAAACAAACTTGGAAAAATTGAAAGTTCAAGCTTGTGTTGTTTATAAACCTTAATCAATTTAAAACTCATTTTCGATGTATTAAACTTTACTATTTAATGTCTCCCAATGAATTCTGCCTTTGGCATTGTTCAGCAGCCCTGCTGAAGCCTTTTACAGTTCAAAAAGATAATTCACCACGATTACCTCTGCCAAGTGCACTTAAATCTGGAGGCAGTCCCTAAAACCAGGAAGGGGAACACTGAAAAATTTTTAAAGGGAATTTTTCCTGTTTGGGGAACTGTTGATTTCCTGGGGAGATTTTTTTTTAAAGAGGAAAAACTGTGGAGGTCTTATAATTTGTGCTTTAAAACCCTGGGTTTGGTCTTAGTACTGAAAGTTGGTATAGAAGCAAAGGCAAAATAAGTATGGGGAGAAAAGATTTGAGGCAAATTTGGTCAGTACCCTGGTGGAAATCCTTGAGAGATCAAGTACCAGAAGCACAGAATTGTCATGGTTGGGAATGATCTCCAAGATCACCAAGTCCAGCCATCAACCCAGAAAAAAACCACTGGGCCCACTAGAACATGTCCTGAAGTGCCATGTCTACAGGTTTTTTTAAAACCTCAAGGGATGGTGACTCCACTACCTCCCTGGGCAGCCTGTTCCAGTGCCTGACAGCTCTTTGAGTGAATAATTTCTTGCTAATATCTAGTCTAAACCTTCCCTGGAGCAACATCAGCCCAGTCTTGCTGCTTACCTTTACCTTTCTGACCACGGACACAGTGCCAAGCATTATCAGAGAGAGACACAGGAGTCTCCACACTGCAGCTTTTCTATCTAGAGCAGATCTGGAGAGCTCAAATGCTTGGGAATGATCTAGCACAGGATTTGCTGAGCAGAGGCAGCAACCCTGCTGGCAGGGAGTGCAGTAACATAGTTCATGTCTTTTTTTGGTTCACTTATTTTTTCCCAGTCACAGCCCTGAAAAGTCATTTAGAAGATCCATGAAGTTTTGCTTTGTCCCTGCAAGCAGGACCCCAGCTAATGACCTGGGGAGAGCAAATGCCAGGTGAGCTGCATCCCTGCTGCTACACACATGCTGTTTCCAGCTCAATGCATCACCTAGAACTGCCAGCAACTCCTCTAATGCTGCTCCTACACAAATACTTTCCAACACACAGTGATGCCTCCTGAAATATTTAGACCTAAACTTGAGGTGAACAGGGCTATGAACTCTGTTGTACCAACCTACAACAAA
Source organism: Chaetura pelagica (assembly GCF_000747805.2). Lineage (NCBI taxonomy): Eukaryota > Metazoa > Chordata > Aves > Apodiformes > Apodidae > Chaetura > Chaetura pelagica. The sequence continues at coordinate 268,883 of NW_009951940.1, forward strand.
TTTTTGGAAGGTGTGTGATGATGAAGGAATGGAAACAGAGCTACTCCAGAATAGATCCTAGAAGTTTCACAGTTCATTTTTACAAAAACTCTACAGAAGTTTGATCTCTTTTTTCACACTTCCACTCCACTGCAGAGATTTTATTTTGAAAGGAGAAGATGGATTGTATACAATCTCTTTTTCTCCCTATCATCAATTTTTCATTTCATGATAGAAATCTTATCTTGTGACACTCAAAAATATATATATAAAAAGATAAGTAGCTGAATCCAATGACTCAGTTTATTTCAATATTATTATTGTTGATTGTTTATTCATTCTATTATTTATTATTTATTCATTTTGATTCTTTTTAATTTTTTTCATTTTCTTTTTGTCATTGTTGGAAAAGACCTCTGAGATCACTGAGTCCAACTGTCAAGCCAGAAATAACCAACATGACCACTAGAGCATGTCCTGAGGTTCCTGCCATCCAGCCTCACCATCCAGCTGGCTGAGCACAGGTCAAAAGAAGTGTCCCCCACCCAGTGGTTACCCCAGCATTGCTGACCTTCATGCCCTGAAACTGAGTTATGAAAGTCCTACCCAAAATCAACACTTCTTTTGAAGCTTTCTGATTTTTCTGGGGTTTCCCTCCTGTGTTCCTGAACCTGCTGATAAATCATAGCCCAGGTTTTAATTTTCCACATTGCAGATCAGTCGCTCTGAGCTTGAGTAAAGAGACATGTCCCACCACAAGTTGAGGTCTCCAGGAACTGCACAGGGACAGGAGGGATGCAGAGCCAGCTATTTAAAAAAAATAAAAAATAAATTACAGTCATCTCACAAGAGCTGGCAAAAGATCAGATGATCTTGCCCCTCCCATCCTCAGTGATGAAATGTACAAGTGGGATATCTGAATTATAACTCTGCATTTTGCTTACCAAGGAGGTTTCAAAGGAAGGTCATCAAGGTAAGCTGGAAAACAGATCTTCTGAGGCAAATCTCAAGACAGGAAATGTTAAAGTCAATGTCACATGGATTAGGTTAATTTATTTTTTTTTTTACAAAATCAAAACCAGTTTCATTTTCTAATGTAATACGTTACTTGATAGACTAAAAATATATAAGTAATAAGTAAAAGATGTTTCCAAAATAATTAATCAAATCTTTCTCTTTGAAAAGGTCAAGATTAGTGATTATTCCATCAAAATTCTAGTGACAGAACTGAGAGGAGCTCTGTGTACCTATGGGTGCAGGAAGCAGAGGTTAAGTAAAGGGGTACAGATTATTGACTCAATTCTGACATCTGATGATGCCTCCCTCCCTAGAGCAATCCCAGGACTCTTAGAACCTGTCACCAAACACCCAACACTCCACTAAGCCACAGGAGAAAGGATTGAGGTTGTTCCATGCAAGCTCACATTTCTCTGTCCAGTTCCTGCACCCTCTCACATTAGAAGTAGAGGCACCCAGGTTTGTCTCAGAAAATTATTTGTGCAGAAAAGGAAATGAATCCAGAACTTCCTGGAGTTACTGCACATTGAGATGTACAGATTGTAGGTCTGAAGTTTCTAGATATCTGAAATATTTCCTAGTTTTATCTCTGATCAGGAGGCCAAGTGGCAAGAACTCTTAGAGGAATGGCTTGCTTCTCATTTTCCTGCCAGGACAAAGGTCTAGAGTAGTGCCAGCTTAATGCCCACTGTAGAGAAAGACTGAAAAGTCACCCAAAACCTCAACTTTATTTGCTAACTGGACCCAGAGGGACTTTTTTTTCTGAATTCATCCTCATATGTTTTATTGTCAGCAATAATTATGATCCTTTTAATGGTCTTATAATTCCCTGCCTTGCTCTAAGACATAGTATATGGGGAGAGAAACTAATGAAGCAAAAGCCACTCAATATCAGCCTCCAAATGTGCTGTTTATAAAATCCTTTTAAAGGAAAAAATAAAACAGCCATTGTAATAAATAAGAAACTGTGATCCACAGCTTGCTGGATGACAGGTTGAATCAAGATGGTTGACATGTCACACTGTAACTACTTCCCCAGTGAATGATGACATAGTTTTCAGATTTGCCCTTCTTGCTGGCATTGATGCATTCAGACACAATGATATATCAATCAGCCTTTAGGACCTAAAAGCCTGTTATGAGTCAGTCCTCTGAGGCTCTCAGCTTCCCACATGTCCTAAGAATCTCAGCAGTGATTTGTTGTCATTTGAGTCCGGTATAATGCTTCACATCTTTCAAATTGGTTAGAGCCTAAAACCAGAGCCCTTGCTCTGTTTCACACCAACCACCTTACTGGTATAGGACAAGTGTGGATTGCTCTCTATTCTTCTTGCCACCCTGCAAGTGCCAGCTTCTCATCATGAAATATGGACAGAATTCAGGGCTGTGCCACACATTTAACAGGTTTATGGCCTGGCTTCTCCCTGGTTCATTTTCAGAGCCTGTATAACTCCCCTGTAGATCTGCTCCTACACAGAATGATTGTATCAGTGAAGAAGGAAATAGTTATTAATGTCATCTACCTGGACTCCTGTAAGACCTTTGATACAGTCCCCCAGAACATTCTTACCTCTAAATTGGAGAGATATTGGTTTGACTTCAGAGCTCTTAGGTGGACAATGAGTTGACTGGGTGGCTACATCCAAAGAGGTGCAGCCAATGGCTCAAAATCCAGGTGGAAACCACTAAGTGGTGTCCCTCCAGGATCCATATTGGGCCAAATACTGTCTAATATCTTTATCAATGGCAGTGGAATGTGTACACCCTCAGCAAGATGACAGGTGACACCAAAATGAGTGGTGCAGTTGATACACTCAAAGGAAAAAAGTGCCATCCAGAGGGACCTTGGCAGGCTTGAGGAGTTGGCCCATGAGAAACTCATCGAGTTCAACAAGATGAAGTGCAAGGTCCTGCACCTGGATCAGGGCAGTCTCCAGTATCACAAATAACTTGAGAGCAGCCCTGTGGAGAATGAGTTTGGGAAAGTGGTGCATGGAAAATTGGACAATGAGCCCTTGCAGCCCAGAAAACCAGTTATATCCTGGAGTTCCTCAAGAGAAGTGTGGCCAGAAGGTCAAGGGAGATGATTCTCCCTCTTACAAGAGATCTCACCTGGAGTATTGTGTCCAACTCTGGGATCCCCAGTGCCACAAAAACATGGACCTGAAACACAGAACAAGTCCAGAGGAGGGCCACAAAAAACAGTGAGAGATCTGGAACACCCCTCCTATGAAGAAAGGCTGAGAGACTTGAGGTTGTTCAGCCTAGAGAAGAGAGGGCTCCAGGTAGAACTTACTGAAGCCTTTCTATACACAAAGGGGGGTTATAAGAAAGACACAAAGAGCAAAATGAGAGAGGATGTCAGGTAAATTACACTCACTTCCTAAGGAAAAGGTAACTCAAAGAAAACAGATTTTTGTGTGTTTTGTAGTAGTGACAGTCAAAAAGAAATGTCTGACCTACAAAAAGGGGGTTTTCATATTTCGTGATGCCTGAAATAAACCACTCATTTACATGAACCTCTTCTTCCTTTCATCAGGTGGTTAGAACTATAATACTGCAGCAAGTGGATGCTCACCTGAAAACTCACTCACTGCACTCCAAACTCCAGGTCCTAAATCTGAAATTCCATTAAAAAATCATGAAGATCTGAAAATACATTGGATGGGTTGTAAGTTACAGACTTCTTCTCAGGCTGAAGTGTCTCAGGTTGGGGCCAAAATGGTCTGAGGTTTGTTTTGTTTTTTGCTTTTTTTTCCATTAAAAAAAACCCACAACTAACAAACAAACCCCCCTAACACTACAAAATAAAAACTTTTTTGTGTTTTCAGTTTGTTTTTGCTGTTTCACTCTTCTCTTCCCTCCCACCCAAAAAATAACTATTAAAAATGATATTATGGGAAAAAAAAATATTTTAAAAGAGACTCTGACTGCAGTAAAAATGCCTGTGGTTGATCAAGGAAGGTCTGAGCTTTGATTATGATTAGGTGGTCTTACAGAGAAACAAACTACCAGTCTCAAATGAGACCATTCAGAACCCCATTATACCTAATTAAAAACCCTTTTCCTAGGATTAATAGAAATTCTGGGTGTGAATAACTCTTCCTAAGCAGATTCACAAATCTGGCTGCAGTAAATTCCACGTGAGATCTCCCAGGAGCAGAACAAACCCCATCAAGACCCCCATAAACAAAATGTCAGCATCTGGAGCCAGAGAGAAAAGCACATGCAGGATGGAGAGAAGAATTACAGGCCTGGAATTAGCCTATACATCAAGAGCATCTAAGGAGAAGAAAAAGCTCTTTATTTATTGCTTACCAGTCTCCAGGGTGTGAGTTTCACTCAGCATTAGCACTCACCTTTATAACTGTGCTTTGATTTATAGCTCCACCCAAGAGCAGAGGAAGCAGCCAATTACATGTCTATGAGAACATGTGTGCACTGAGTATATCCCAGCTGCTTTCTCCTTCCTCTCACAGAGGATGCAGAGATACAGATTTTTTTTGACCAGCACCTGAAGTAGAGGTGTGAGAGATGGGATCTGACCTGCATTATTATACGAGTGCCAAAAGACTATCACATTATATAGAAATGTATGTTCATACAGGTGAAGCTGCAGTAGAATGGTTAGGAGACATTAGACACAAAGGTCTGTCCCATGTTAGGCAGCTGCTTTGCCAAGGCCTGGAGCTAACAACTAAAATGCACCAGGACCTGTGAGGTGACAAAATCTCTACACTCCACTGTCCATAGTGACTAGGTCTATGACTTCTTGGATCCATATATTGCACCAAATCCCCTCCTTTCTGTCAAACCTGGGCAGTTGCACCCCTTAACTCTGACCAGACCTTCTCCTCCCTTCCTCTTTCTCGTGGCCTCCCTGATTTCTTGATATTTTCTTCTCTTGTTTGTTTGGGGTTTTTTTTCACAGTGGCATCCCCAAGATCAGCTGGTGATGTTGAGCACTTCTCAGACTCAGCCTTCAGATGAGATTGAATGCTCAGGTACTGCCAGCAGTTGGCTCTTGACTGCTTGGGAGTTCACTCAATGTCCTAAACGCCACCGTCTCAAGCCCTGATCAGTGCTGATCATCACCATCTGTGTTCCAGGACCCCTTTTTACAAGGTGTGTTAATATTTTAAAGCCAAAGTAGATAAAATACTTAAGATATTAAACCAATGGAGTGTTTGACTCCAATTCTGCAAACAAGAGCTGTTGATAGGCTTGGTGCTGTCCAGATCTCAGGTCCACATCACTAATGATGGATGGATGCAAATTTGGTAAGACAGAGGAATGGACTTCTGCTGAGATGCTTTCATGCAGAGGCATCTCTTGCTGAAAATCAGATTTAGCCCCCCAGGTACTAAACTTATGCTCTCTAAATTCAAAATTCCCATGTGGAAACCAATCTATCCCACTCACATCTGAAAACCAGTCACAAAGGGCTTGGAGAGACTCACTACAGATGGTGGCTGAAGTTTTCTTTTTCTGGCTGCCAAATCACCAGTAAGAATGGAATTGAGTAGATTTTTGGGGTTTTTTTCAGTATCTATTCACTTCCTTCAGTGTCACTTTTATTTTACTTAGAGCAGAAAAGGCTGAAATGTTTCACTTCTACCATCAGACAAGGAGTCTCAGTCGGGCCATTTTTATCAGACAAATTGTAGTCAAACCTCCATGTATTCAGAATAATATTATAGGATTGGTTTCAAATACTATTACACTGACAATTAAGGGATGCATCTTTACACAGGTATTCATTAGATTTGAAACCTTTGATCCAATCCATTTTCTCTCCCACTTGCCCCTGCATTGACAGCTCCTAAGCTCTTCAGAAGCACGATGGCCCCTGCATGACAAGCTATCCCCCAACATTAGGAGCCTCACAGCAGGGCAAATTTTATCCCTCCCTAAGGAGGAATGAAAGGGAACTATTTTGTTTGGGTTTTTTTTTTTCCTTAAAGGTGATTCAGAGGACAGACTGTAGCAAAGGTTCTGTGCATGGAGAGGCTGGAGAGAATTACTGCTAAGATTTTATGACCGTGCATAAACACGATGACATTTTTGATGCCTCAGACATCAGAAGCACAACCATTACAATGAGGACCATATTTCTTTCCATTGGTCCTATAACACATGGAGCAATCCATCTTGCTCACATGCTCTACATATTCATCAGATATATATATACACATTTCTTTGCTTCTTGCAAATCGTGTTTAACCTTTCTTGCACTGCAAGCAATCCAAGTTGGGAGAGCAAGTCCTCTGCAGCTTGACTGGGGTGGGTGGAAGTGGCTGGAGAGCTGCCCAGCTGAGAGGGACCAGGGGGTGTTGGTTGACAGCCAGCTGCCCATGAGCCAACAGTGTGCTCAAGTGGCCAAGAGGGCTGATGACATCCTGGCCTGCATCAGGAATAGTGTGACCAGCAGGACCAGGGAGGTGATCTTACCCCTGTACATGGCACTGGTGAGGCCTCACCTCAAGTGCTGTGTGCAGTTTTGGGCACCTCACTACAGGACTACACTGAGCTATGAGAGGATTTCTAGAGAAGGGCAACAAAGCTGATGAAGGGTTTGGAGCAGCTGAGGGAGCTGGGCATGTTCAGCCTGGAGAAAAGGAGGCTGAGGGGAGACCTTCTCACTCTCTACAACTGCCTGAAAGGAGGTTGCAGAGAGGTGGGGATTGGGCGGTTCAATGGAGTTACAAATGATAAGACAAGAGGAAATGGTCTCAAGTTACTTCAGGAGAGGTTTAGATTGGATGTTTAGAAGAATTTATTCACCAAAAGGTTATCAGGCTTTGGAACAGGCTGCCCAGGGCAGTGGTGGAGCCACCATCCCTGAAGGGATTCAATAATAGACATAGTACTCAGTGATGGGGTCTCATTAAGGACCTGTCAGTATCAGGTTGACAGTTGGACTCAGTGATCTTTAAGATCTTTTCCAACCAAGGTAATTCTGTGATTTTGCCTTCCAACATAACCCAAGTGTTCTGTACAAGTCAAATGTAACAAGTACAGGCTGAAAAAAAAGTCCCCACCACCTAAAGAGCCAGGACTACTCCATATGAGTGTATTCACTGTGGCTAAACATGCCTGTCATGAACAGGTAGAGGACAACCAGGTATGGCACCATCAAGGGTACCAAATCTGGGAGAGCTGCACCTGCTCTGCTGATGCCAGCAGTAACCTAATGTTCAAAGGCAACAGTGAGGATGAGTGGAGATGAGTATCAGAAGAGGGATTATAGAGGACACACATTTTTCAGAGGTAGCAAACGTGTTTGCTCACAGACATATCAATGTTAATTTTTTGTGTTGTTTTTATTTTCATCCAGATGTTGCTTAAAAAAAAGTTGCACCACTAATTCTTCACTTGGAAACAGTTGTAAACTCCTAAATCTAAACACTTAGCAAAGAAAAAAAAGCCACAGTCTGGGTTGCTGAGCATTCAAAACACATTGAAGAAATAAGGAAATAATTATCATTGAAAGGATGCATAATAATGATTATATTGCTATTTAAGCTCATGAAAAAAAACAACAACAAAACAAACAAACAAACAAAAAAAAAAGCACCAACATTCTGAATTTTTCCTCCAGGTTGTAAATTAATAGCAAATATGTCTGCACACAATATCTTTTTTTTCAGAAATCTGCAAAACTGAATCCACTCTCAACCTATTCAGTTGATTAAGTCATGTGATGCAGTTTCTCTTTAATTGAGTGATTTATATAACTATTCAGCCCTCTGTGAATTTTACAATTGAATATATCATTGATGATTGTCTGTAATGAGGCTTGAAGCTTAGAATTAAAAACTTATTAGTACATGCATTAGGAAAGTTCAAGAGCTCAGATACTGAAGGAGACCAAATCCCTGAGTCCCTGGCAGGCTTGTACTGAACTGTGGGGTTTTTCTGCAATTCTTCACCATTTTCTGTTTTCTATGAATGATTTAAATGAAATCCTTCCACAAACACAAAATTTCAAAGCCAGAAGAGACCATTGCAATCGTTGAATCTGATTTTCTTTGTAGTGCAGATCAGGTCACACCTTTACCTTCTCACTGGCCTTTCCAATTAGGCCATTAGTGTGTCCTAAACTCCTGTCCTCTGCAACATCTTCCCTGACCTAATTACGTGTTTTCCTTACCCTTTGGGTTTTATTTTTTTCTTGTTATTGAACACTTCTACATTCTTCTTTGCAACCTTCTACTGTCAATCAGACAAACTAATCTGTCAGTGAAGGACTGCAACAAACTAGCAGATAGTACCAGTTTAACCACTAATGAAGTTCAATAGATAATCAGTAATTGCATAAAAGCCCACTCAGGAATTTCCCTTATAAGCAGCTGGTACAGGTTTCTCTCAGGTAATACCACAAATGCTGCTGGTGAAGGGTGATCCATGGATATTTTTTACTGCTTTCCAGCACTATCCTCTAATACAGAGCAAAAAAAAAAAGGGAGTGTAAAGCTTAATTCTTACATATTAATCTAATTTAATGATCAGTTTAGAGTGTGTGTGGCTGTGAGAGGGGATTGAAAGTATTTTCCAGCTTACCAAGGGTACCAAAAGCCCAGGCTAAGAGTGAACTTGTGTCAGGGGTGGTGCAGAAAAGGAACCACCCACCCAACCACCCATCCATCATGCTGCACAGACACAGTCAGGGTCTCATGGCTTTCTAACTTACAGCCAGCCTTCTTCACAGTGGAATCAGAGATGCCAAAATCTATTTGAATTATTAACTAGTAAACCAGAAAGGTCTCCACTCTTGGCTGAAGCAGACAATCTTGCAGTCCATACAGTGTGCATACCTGCCTTTTTGTCCTAGGGACATAGATCCACTGTGAAAAAAATCAGATCCCTTATCTTTAGATCTGGACCTTAAACAGAGATTTTATTACCCCAGTTACCACAATTTTCTAGGAACTTAATTCCAGCAAACTTTTGCTCTTCCTGTGCCACTGCTGCTTGCACAGCCAAGTGCTCCTTGTGCCCCAAGGTGACCCTGAGAAAACACTAAATAAAGAGAAGCAATAACTTGCACATATTTGCTGCACCCCATCTCATCCTCCTGGCTGTGGGAGGGAGGGAAAGCTTCTCTGCCCTGAGAAGTTCTTCCAGTTCCATGAGCTTTTCAATTCAGCTACCCCATCAAAACTTGAACTTCCCAGTGCTGGTGACCAAAATACATCCTTTGAGAAGTTTCAGGTCTATACATCTGCCTTCCTTCAGTCTTTCAGCACCATGTCCTCAGTTCCAGAGCTGCTCCATCCCAAACAAATAGTTAACTACCTTTTCAGGCAAGGAATGATGTCTAATCCTCTCACAACCCTCTTGCTTATTCTCTTCATGTTTTGGTTTTGGTATCAAAAGGAACACTGCTAACAGGCCAGACTGGTGGCCAAGAAAGCCAATGGCATCCCGGCCTGCATCAGGAATACTGTGGCCAGCAGGAGTAGAGAGGTGATTGTGCCCCTGTTCTGGACCCTGGTGAAGACACATCTTTAGTCCTGTGTGCAGTTCTGGGCCCCTCACTACAGGAAGGACATTGAGGTGCTGGAGCAGGTCCAGAGAAGAGCAACCAAGCTGGTGCAGGACCTAGAGAGCAAGTCCTACGAGGAGTTGCTGAGGGAACAAGGGATGTTCATTTTGGAGAAGAGGAGGCTGAGGGGAGACCTTATTTCCCTCTACAACTACTTTCTACAACTTTTCAGTCTTTTCTGAGAGCATTTAGGTATAATTCAGCTGCCTGTCTGGTTGTAAGCATGCCTGCAGCCTGGAAGTGTCCTCATATATATGATTTGTACATGCTTGTGCTGCTCTTGTACACTTCCCTAGGCTGTTGGCCAGTGCAGTAGATAGAAAACCAGCTCAAAGGGAGAAAACCGGCTTGAGGGGACATCAGATTAAGGACTGAAACACAAAAATCTGGTGACCTGCTCATCTCCAACTGCCTTCTCAAGATCCATCATGCTTCTGTAGATATCTATCACATTTGAATACTCTTATCAAACTTGACCCCGTGGAAATAGAGACACTTGGACTTCATGGTAAAGGGAACACAAAGAGTTTTCCTTACTTCTGTTCAGACCCTGTGAGGAAAGCCTGTTTCCAGCAGTGTGACTCTCCCATGATACTGTGTCTATACTTGTAAACTTCAGAAAGTTGGGTTTATCATAATGAGATCAGAGTCAAAACTTCTCCTCATTTACTTGACCCTTATAAATGCCAACAGGAAGAAGAAAAAAAAAAATAATAAAAAAGCAGGAGTTACCTCAATTACCTGCCCAATTCTTCAGTGAAAACCCTGATGAATTCACATAAATGTCACATAAGGTCTTTTATGCTCAGAAAAGGAAATTTATCATTTTCTCCACATTCCTTTCAAAACAATGATGCTTCATTGGGATGGCCTGAGCCAACAGGATCCAATATCAGGAAGATTTATTGCATTTTTCACTTCATCATTCATGTCATTGAGAGATAATTATGGTATAAATAAGCCCAGAGATGAGTTTGGAGCTGTGATTATAAAAGCAAAATAACACTCT
>NW_009951940.1:279512-294670 GCF_000747805.2 Chaetura pelagica
AAGAAAAAAGGAAAGGAAAAGGAAAGAAAAGAAAAGGAAAGGAAGGAAAGGAAAGGAAAGGAAAGGAAAGGAAAGGAAAGGAAAGGAAAGGAAAGGAAAGGAAAGGAAAACATTGTGTTGTTATTGTTTATTATTATTTCTGTGGCAACAAATATCTCAATGGTACAGAAGCCTGTTCTATTAAACAGATGGTAGGAGCTCAACACTGCTTTGAAAAGTGTGCTGGGAAATGTAGTCTGGCAGGATATTTTACCCACTAAGCAAAATCAGACCATGAGATCCCAGTGCAGCACATCAGCTGCAGCTGCACTCCAAATGGAAATCCTTCAGTCTCCCTCTCCTCTTCTTTAGCCCCATCTTCTTTATCCTCTCCTTTATCTTCACAATAAACCATCACTCCTACATCTGTTACTCTGCTGGAAACAGTCACGTAAGTTTTGCAGAACTTAAATATCTTGTAAAGAAAGCTTCAAAGCCCAGAAGCTCTTTACAACAAAGAAAACAAATAAGTCTACAAAGTATCCTCAAAGGCTGATGGAGTCAGGCTCTCCTTAGGTAGAAATGAGCCAGGAGTTGGTGCCATCAACAGAGCTTCACTGTTTTTTATCCCTTTGAAGTGTAAACATTGCATAATTCACTCTCAGTCAATCTTTCCTGGTAGGCAATTAAGGCAACATACCCCTTGTTTGCTGTCGCTGACAGACTTGTTTTATAGTCTGCTCATTAGTGGGAGAAGTTGTCATTTATACTTTTCTTCTCATTTTTCTCCATGCACAAAAACATCTCAGTTTTTCCATGTAGCATGGGGCCTGGCCTATCCTGATCCCACCATCATTTCCTGAGCTCAGCAAACCACCATTAGGAGTCTGTTAGGAAACTCTGAAGCAAGAACCCATGTCAGTGATTTTGCCATTCCTCCCAGACTCCTGCTCTGAATGTTCAAAGGATCCTCAGAGGCACAAAAGTTACCTACATTCCCTGGAAGACCAGAGGAAGTCCAGTGTCCACTTCCCTATAACAAGCAGGAAGGAATCTGCAGAGGAAAAACAATCCGTGCATTCCACAAAATAGTTCAAACTCACCCCAAAACTCAAGAGGAAGGTTTTTCTCATTCCCAAGGTTGCTGCAGAGCTCTGATACCCTCAAGACACAACTGCACCAATAAATTATATGTTCCCAGGACCATTCTCTGGCACTGCACAGCTCATTTCCACACTATTAAACCCACTTGGCCTTCAGAATGAGGTAGCCACATGCAGACTCTCAACTAGGAATGATCTTTGGTGTATTGGAATTGGGAATGTAGAGGTGCAGCCTCCCCATTCACACTGAACATATGAATTCACTCCCTCCACCCCTTCCAAAGAAGAAACCCACCCACAGCACAGAGGATAATTAGGATAATTAGGCCTCTGGGATCAACTGTGGACACCTACTACAGGTATAGATCATATCAAGTTTAGACAGTCCTCCAGCACTTTGTGGCCTCACATGCTCTACCAACACACACTGAGGGATCCTTTTAGAGAAACACAACCACTTTGGATGCAACAATATCCAGCAGCAGAAGTCACCTCTCAAGGTAGCTGAGTTGCCACAGAGGGCCCAAAGGAGGGACAGGCTGGGTCCTGGGCAGTGGAGAGATGAGTCAGTCTTCACCAGCTGGCCCAGAAACCATCATATTCCTTCTGGGAAAGCCTGTAGAGACTTTCTAGATATCATCTGGGATGGCTTGTCCAATGTGGCAAGATGGATTTGCAGCTGTTGAGACTTTTCTGAAGCTGGGCATCTCAGGTCATGAGTCCTCACCTGGTGGGGTGGAAGGGAGATAAACTGAGTGCTGTTAGTGTCTCTTCAGCCAGGGTTTATAAACCTGCAGGCAAATACCTGATAACTTTGACTGGTACCCAAGCCCACAGCAGCCTGAGCAGCTCTGCAGTACAGCAGGGGCTGTACCATGGCACACTGCATTGGCCAGGTCACTGGGAAGTAAAATGCCAGAATAAGAAAATAACATTTTAAAGAGACCAAGAATCAATCCCATATGAGCTATTACAGTATATGAAGGGGCATCCCATTTTTCACTGGACTTTCCCGTCCTGAGTGAAGGGTTATGAAGTCATTAACTCCCTGGCAGGTGACAAAGTACCTTCTATGTCACTGCACAGGTAATTATAAGGAGCACATTGGCAACTGTTTATTTCTTTTCATCTCTTGTGTTATGCTTGAATTCCATTAGGATGCAACTGTCTGTCCTGAATATAACAAATAATGTCATTAGAGAGGCACTGAGATGCAATCCCTTTCCCTCAGAGAGAAATCAAACTATTGTCACTGCAGAGGTGGTTTCCTCTGCATTCTCAGATGATTAATATGCATTGGAAGAGGCTCTGGAGATGATCCCTTATGAGGAATGTCAATTAAGGCTGGAAGGAATGAAATAAATAAAAACTGTGCTCAAAACAGAGCAGTGTGAGCATAATTTTTATAGTTTTGGCACCCAGATGTCTGTGTCATAGTCCCAGAGCAGCCTGGAAGGCTGCTTGCATAGGAAAATATTTCTTATTCCACTGATAAAGTGATACCAGTTTACTTGTGCTAATGCCTGACTGGCTTGTTTTCAGTGTTATTTAAACCTTTTAGGAAGTAATATAAAGTAAACTAAACTGAGAAAAAATACTCTCAATTAGGATAAGACAGTATAATTTCATAGAAAGCCTTTTGGGTCAGTTCAGCCCACCTACCCAAGGTGCCAAATTGGATTTAAAATGCAGACCTTTGTTGAGTTCTGTCTAGTTCCCAATGCAATCTCATCATTTCCAGGAGCTGGAAACAGTCCTGGGGCTGTCAAAGCACAGATGAACATTTTGTTCTGCATCCTCTGATGGGACAAGCTTAGGATAGGAAGATCTGAAGGTGAAAAAGACCTCCAAGGATGGCAGAGCTTTAAAGCAACTGAATGAGGTTCATCCATCAGAACTTCTGATGGATGAGTGACTTCTAAGCTGGAGATATGTCAAACTGTATTGGAGATTGGACAGTCAGGACCCAGGAGCTGTAGCTAAACCACTGTGGCTTTGGCCTGACATTATGTGGTCTGTGGTCTGTTGTGCTGGGTCCTGCACTTGGGTCACAACAACCCAAAAAAAAAAAGCAAAGCTACGGGCTTGGGGATGAGTGGTTGGAAAGCTCCATGGTAGAGAAGGACCTGGGGGTGCTGGTTGACAACTTAACATGGGCCAGCAGTGTGTTCAGGTGGCCAAGAAGGCCAATGGCACCCTGGCCTGTGTCAGGAATAGTGTGGCCAGCAGGAGCAAAGAGGTGATTGTGCCCCTGTACCCAGCACTGGTGAGGCCACACCTGGAGTGTTGTGTCCAGTTCTGGGCCCCTCACTACCAGAAAGAAGGTGCTGAAGTGTGTCCAGAGGAGCTGCCAAGCTGGTGAGAGGTCTGGAGAATAAGCCCTATGAGGAGCTGCTGAGGGAACTGGGATTGTTTAGTTTGAAGAAGAGGAGGCTGAGGGGAAACCTCATTGCCCTCTACAACTACCTGAAAGGAGGTTGTAGGGAGGTGGGTTTGGCCTCTTCTCTCAAGTGAATAATGGCAGAATGAGAGGAAATGGCCTGAAGCTGCACCAGGGGAGGTTTAGACTGGGTATTAGAAAGAATTGCTCTACCAAAAGACTGGTTGGACAGTGGCACAGGCTGCCTAGGGAGGTGGTGAAGTCACCATCCCTGCTAGTGTTTAAAAGAAATACAAATGTGGTGCTCAGTGACGTGATTTAAGCACTGAATGGGTCAATTAGTTTATGGTAGAGGGATTTAGGTTATGGTTGGACTTGATGATCTTCAAGGTGTTTTCCAACCAGGATGAATCTGTGATTCTGTGATCCTGTGAATGAGTGCTTCTCTTATTTTACAAATAGGCTAGCTTAGCCACTTGAAATAGCAAATGTAGTTGATCAAGCACATTTTAAAGCATTTGTGTTGGTAGGGCAACCAAAAATTGCTCCAAACAGACTGGAAGTGAACTGAACCATGGATGAGGAGATAAAGTCTCCATGGCCCTGATCTTGTTCCTCAGAAAACAACAGAAAAATTCCATGTGACATGAGACATGCAGGACTGAACATTTCTTTAATGCTGAGGTCTTCAGAGATTGTTTTATCCACATCAACTACAGCTACGTCCCTACATGCAAAACACTTTTTATTCCTTCTGTGAAGAAAGAATTGAAAAATATATTCTTAATCCTGTAGGAATGTCCTGTGTTGTAAGAAAGTCATATTTACAGCCCTTTGCAGATTGAATTATTATTGCTGCGGGCAGTTGGAAACAGGTACCCACTCTCCAGAGGGATTTTATTTTTTGTTTTAAATCTGTGCACTGCATGGCAAAATATATCCCACCCCCAGAACAGGGGAGGAGGTCAAGTTTTCAGAAAAGAAAAAGCCACAAGCAGATGGTCTGGGGAGCACAGGTTCTAATTCACAAGTTCTACCTGATTCTCTTCAGTCCCAGTCTTCAGGTCTTAATTTGACAGGTAACGTGTTGCTAATGGGGAAGTCACCCAGAGTGAAGACTGTGTAGTTGAGAGCTTGAGACTTGTTGGTAGAGGGGAAAAAATGCTGTTATACCCACACCTGTTAAAAATGAGATAAATGTGTGAAGCATGACACAACTGATACTTGATGAGAACAGCTCTGACTACCTACTTTACAACGTCAGTAATGAAGAGAAAGGGAATAGCAGATGCCCCTTATCCATCCCTTTCTATAGATGGTGAAGGGAATACAGCCATATGATAGAGTTTTAATTGGATTTTCTCAAACTGTGTGTTCCAGCCAGTAATTTTGGTGGGAGGAAAGGACATTATCTCCTTAATGCTTTCACTGACATGAATCACAGCTCATTTCTGCAGAGGCCAAAGACAAAAGAACTGGAAAGAAATTAGAGGCACCAGCACCTTCTGGGTTCATGGAACAAATACCTTGGGATTCTTCTTGCTCTACTGAACCATAGTCCAAATACCCTCTCAGGAGGAGAAAATGAGAAAGCAGAAAAAGTACTTAACTAACTGCCGTAAAGTGGGAATATCCAAAGGCATCTTACCAGTGCTGGCACTTCATAAAAGGACAGTGGTTTATGGCCAACACGAAGATGGATGGAGAGATCTGTCACCAAGTGATGCCATTTCCCAAACTGAAAACATCTGAATTACAGAAGTCCTCAAAAATATCTTAGGTTCAAAGCACAGAAGATGCTCTCCCTGCATAAACCATACTGCTTTGATTCATTGCTTCTGGAGAAACCTTATGCTCTAGGTTTCTAGAATTCACCCAAGAATCACTTTTTAATACAAGAGACATGGCCAATGAGTGCAGGGTGCTAAGGCTCAGCACCTTCTCTCTCTGCTTCTCTCCCCAGGCTGTCAGTTTTTCAGGTCTCAGCACTACATGCACTGGTGTATATCCATGCCTAGTAACTTGCTTTGCTAGAGGAGCTGTTTAAATACAGAGCTCAAGGCTGGTTGTCAGAAGCAAAATGTTTCCTAAAGAGAGACAAAAATGAAATGTCATTTAGATACTAAGAGAAAACTGCAGCACAATGAGATAGTTCTATTGTTATCTAAAATTCATCAAAGGAATCAGCGTACTTAATTGCTGGTAGGAGAAATCCTTTATTGTATCATCTGCTATTGAGTGTTGGAAAGCCTGTAACAACTTAGAAAAATAGGCTCTGTTCACTTCAGCAGCAAAAAACATGCCCAGACTTGCAGTATATCCCATTAGCACCTTCATTCCACCATTTCTGGCTTGGCAGAGCAAGTCTTTCCCCTGTCGAAGTTCTGTCTGAACAACCCTGCCCATCTGAATAGCTTGTCTACACACAGAATCAGCTGCCACCTAATTTGTAGTGCAAATACCTCACCAGCCCAAAGAGGTTCAATTCTGCTCTTCATTTGGGAAATGAATCCCATTTTATTGGCATCTGTGTCTGCACATTAAATCAGACCCCAAAGGTGGGGTGGATTTTAGGAAACAAAACCTGACAAGGTGGCCATGAATATCATTCTTCTGGGAATGGTTGCAATTCCTGTGGGAGGTCACAAAGTGGGTTAGGCAAAGATTCATGTATCAGGACAAACTGCTGTGGCCTGGAGAGGAAAAAACAACTAAACATTTGAATCACCTTCTGCAGGAGCTTGGTTCTCTCTGCTGATTTTAAAAAGAACACAAGGAAAACATGGGTCTCCTGCAGGCCTCTCAATTAAGTGATTAATTTTTCCTTCTCCACATGTGCACCAGTCTAGGCAGGACAGGGTTGAATATGCAAAGTCTAAGTTATGTTCCCTTGAACATAAAGTTTTGGTTACCTGGAAAACACCTAAAACTTCCTTATATGTACCATAGAAAACTCATCTTAAGACCCTTCAAACCACTAGCTAATTATCTAATTACTCAATGCACTCTAATAAGTAGACACTTATAATTAAACATAGGTCAAGTGGGGCATTAGGGGTTTTATTTCCCTTTTTCATCCCTTTAATTTTAATAACAACAACAACTTCTGGGAAATTATATAATCACAGTTCTCAGTTTCTTAAACTGCTGTGGGGTTTTTTGTGGGTTTTTTTGTTTGGTTTTGGTTTTGTTTAATTTTTGCAGTCATTAGAGTGGAGACTTTGACCATCCACCTGCCCATTGTAGGTCCTCATGTCCTCTGTTGTGTCAGTTGCTCTGATACAAGAGGACACACTGAGTCCCTTCTTCTTCTTTCCTGTCCTGCCTATTTGAGGCTGTGAGGATGTGATATTTCTGAGGATCAATTGCCAAAATAGCCCACACAGAAATCACATTTATTTTAAAAGTGGGTGCTTGTCCCTTTGGTAAAAGGAACTGGGCTCACTAAATGCCACACTAAATTACATAAGCCCAAGGGAAGGTTTAGATTGTAACACATCTTCTGCTCCCCTAAATCTATGAGAGAACAAATGGTGGGGCAAAATAAATTGTCCTTGTGAGCTACGGAGAGTTTCCTGGGATTTACAAGTCTGTGCCTGTCATTTTAAGGACTTTACCTGGTGTTAAATGTTTATATCTGCCTATCCAGAGCCAAAAAGGAGGCCACAAACGAGCAGCACCATGTGCATCTTTAATGTGTATCGACTTTGTCTCCTTAGGGTATTTATGGTTGCTTCATTTGCTGCATTTTTGGTAGAGTTTCAGAGGTTATTAAGTATGGGAGTCCTTCCATCTTTCAGTGCCTGTGCTGCTCTCTCCCTCCCTCCTCCTGCCTCATCAGCTCTGCAGCAGCAAATCGTAAGGCTACTTAAAACTACATTAGAGAGATGTAAATGTTTCAAAATTGCAACAATCTTGTGAGTTTTGTGGAATTTTAGAGATGGACAAAGGGATGTTTTCATTAGTAACAAACACACTTGAGGGACCTGATTCCTTTGACCTGTTTTATGCATCTACTGAGATATTTAAAATCCATGACACAGGTCTGACCCTAGAACATTTATTTCTTGTCAGCTACTACAAAAGGAGTCTAGACAATTAGATCAAATAGAAGCATCATCACAGGAGGTTTCTAAAGTTAAGTGGTCAGATCCCTTTAAGCCTGAGCTATTTCCAGTGTAAAAGCCAGTGAGGAAAGGTAGCACGGGCACCCCAGGTTTATAAGGCTTCTCCCTGCTCTCTCTTCTACCCACTGGTGTCCTGGGCTTTGTTGCTTACAGTTCCAGAAACTACTGGTACTTCATGTACTTAAAAGCTGGCCACCAAGAAGATGGAGGCTCCTTTTTTTACAGGGAGTCACTTGGAAAAGAAGAGGGATTACAGGTGCAAGTTACAAGGACAACAAGAGTGCTATTGGTCTTCATTTGATCCAACTATTGCAAAACCTATCCATGATTTTGTGAAGGAGCCTCAAAAAGGAAAGTGCATGTCTTCCTATCCTACCAGCCTAACTAAAAGTGAAACTTCCAATGATTCAGGCCCAGCCCTCCCAAACCTTTTAAATTCAATTTTATACATCTGTACAGGAAACTTAAACCCTCAGTTTGGCTAAGTTGAAGTCAAGCAGCTATGGTGAGCATCCAGGAGCAGATGCTTAAGAAATCTGTTAATATGAAATATTAATAGCATTTTATTAATATAGATGTTAAAAAAAACAGGTGTCTTTATGAGTAAAAATAAAACACAGAATTAGTTAAATACATCAAATAAAACAAACCGTTTAATCTCTGTCAAATGACAGAAACAAACAACATGTGAAGTTGGCACAACCAACTTTTAGTGGCAACTGACCAATGGAAATCTTGTGACCCGGGTGTGTCAAACATCCTTTCTTCTCAAGAAGAAGGATTTTCATTACACTGGCTTGGCAGAAGAACCACCAAATCTAGCAGAGTGAGTGTCAAGGAGTTTCCCATGAGACCAGCTAGGAAAAAGTCCTCTGTGAAGTGGGAGAAAGGGATTGGGATCAAATTATCAGCACTATCAGTGAGGAACTCAGTTGCCTGAGCCAACAGTTGAAGTAGCCCACTGGTGTCTGCTACAACTACACATCTCAGGGTCACTGAGGAATTATGCTCATGGGCTGGGTCCTCTGTCTTGAAGTGATTTCAGGCAGAAAGAGCACAATGCTTGACAGAAGAAACAAAAGTTTGAAAAAAATGACAAAATACCATCTCTGCCTTCTCCTGAGGCATTCAGCCCTCCTTCATCAGCCTACAGAGAAGCCTGAAGGTCTTGTTCCACCACTCAAGGCTAGGACAGATCCCCAGCATTAGCTTCCCAAATGTCTTTTGCCTTTAGCTTTCAAATGGATTGGCCATAGATTTGGCCATAGCAGACCATGTATTTATGAACTTCAGACTGGAACACCCACATTTATTATATCTGAAGTTGAATGTGAATAAGATGCAAAGACTCCATCTGGTACCTACTGTAACTGACTGATGCTCCATGGCTTGATGTAGTGCCAGTCTGCATCCTGATTTTCAAATGATTTAATGATAGGTGTCCTGGAGCCATCAGAAACGGAATTCTGTGCAGAATTCACAGCAGCAGCTGTGATCCTCTGGGGCAAAAAGGATCACTGAGCATGGGATGAAGTCTGAGCATAAAGCATCCTTAGTTAACAAAATCAGCTTTAGGGAGACCTAGGACATTTGACACTCTTTAGGAAATATCCTTAAAATATTCTTTGAAAATGACTTCCATCAAAAACTAGGTGCAGGCTATGAGAGTTTTGTGCCTTATCCTAGTATTCCCTGAGCAAGAGGGTATGTGAGCTTTGCCAAACTGATTCTATGAGACTAGATATGACTGATGAAGTCCCTGCAACAGTTTGGTCCTTGAGTTTTCTTCAGCAAAAGGACAACCAACACCTGACCTTCATGCACAAAAGTGCTGTTCACTCTTCAACTCATCCTCTCCTTGCAGTGAGCCTGGATGGAAGGTGGAACTTCAGCTCTCTGTTTAAAGAAGATTGCAATGGTTGTTTGGAGAAAGGACCCAGGTTTACTCCTGGTGAAGGAGTTCTCATAAAAGAAAACAAGCCATGGGTGTTTCCACAAGCTATGACTGTCTCCAGGCCTCAACCTCCAGCCAGCATTGTACCTGCTGCTTGTGCCAACCAGCAGGGTTTTATTTTTTTCTGAGAAAGCAACCAGACCAAACTGTATTTGAGCATCTCCTGTGCTAATACTCAACTGGGCCATCTGTAGCAGCACTTTATCATGTCTCCCGCCAAGTGTGTCCTCAGGAGGAGGCCAAACATTTTTTGTGGCATAACACAAAAATGCCATCTGCTCTCTGCACAGAGCCTGAGGGAAAAGGAGCACAATTTGATTAAGCAGGAGATAATTGATCCTCCATCAAAACAATTGCAGAGCTTTGCTGTGATTGACAACTTTCATGGGAAAATTTACTAGAATGACAGACCCTTTTTTTTGCCAGTTACACTTGGAAATGAAACTAAAAAGAAATACTGCTCCCCAACCAATGCCCTGTTTCTAGGACAAGGAAAATTCACTAGAATGACAGACCCTTTTTTTTTGCCAGTTACACTAGGAATTGAAACTAAAAAGAAATATTGCTCCCCAACCAATGCCCTGTTTCTAGGACACAAGCACCAAAACCTTATCCACACACTTGACTCCCAATTGATGTTCACCAGCTTCATCTTATTTAAAACACTAGTTGCTCAAAGACATTTCAGGGAGGAAATGAAGAGTTCATGGACATTCCCTACTCAGCTCCCTAATGTTGATGGAAAGGGTGGCATGGACAAGCAGGTACACAACCACACCACCAGAGAGCAGTTCTGTATTTGTTTCTAGCTTATGCTCACCAGTGAAACTGGTTGATAACCTGATCCTGGCTGCTCTTTCCACTCCAACTCCTTTCCTACTTCATCTATGCAAATAAGGATGGTCTTCTGGACATGAAGGGCTCATCTTCCTTAATCATATACATCATGCTTAGTTATAAAAGTTACAAGAGACATAACTACTTTACACAGTTATTCCTGTCTAGTCGTTGCATTTCATCAGATGCAATTAATCTCATTTATTCTAGATGTATTAAGTGAAAAATTCCACTAAAATCAACCCAAAAAAACCAAACCCGGAAAGGGCTAAATATCAAATCTAGCAGGACTATTCAGGCATTTCTGTGACTCAAATCTCAATCAGAAATAATAATTTATAAAAACAGAGGCCACTCAGTCAGTTTTGGAAAGGGATTTCCAAGCCTCAGAGATTTAGGTGGTGGGAGCAGGGGCTTTAGGTAGTTAAACTGTTTTATAACCACAGGTAAAATATCTCCCAAATCCTGGTCTTCCTCCCCATAAAATCTCCTCTTCTTGATGTACCTGCCTCAAACACAGACCATATGGCAGGACAAAAAAAAAAGAAAAGAGATCCTTAAAAAAGGGATCTTTTCCTCTTTAGTCAGCTCAGGGTATTTTCACTGGGGAGGGAAGGACATGCCCATCCATCAGGTGAGTGTCTTGTCCATCCATCCATCAGGATGACAGCCACTTTGTTACACTGATAGATTCTAACACAGGCAGAGAGTAGACTCAGTTAGTGATACGATTCATTACACTTTAACGTGTGATGCTCTTTAGTTGTTGTCTGGAAACATTGACTAAGGAGAAGTCCAGCATTCTGATTTATTGGAGATGGCAACTTAAGCCCAATGAAGAATCCAATGCAGGGAACTTTTTTGCCAATACACAGTAACTTTGCTTACTCATCAGAGGATGTATCCATCTTTCAGCTGGCATTGATCATTTTTGTATATTTTTTTTCTACATACTCAGGCTGCAAAGCAGGAAAAAAAAGAATTCTGGCTCTGAAAGTAATTTGTTTTGGCAAAGTAAAAAATGTTAAACCTCTACTCAGATAAACCAAACACGGTGAGAAAAAAAACCAAACACAAACCTGTCTTCTTCTGTAGCATAAGGTCTTCAATCTGAAGCACAGCTCACACAGTTGATTGTTCCCTAGCTTACAATAGAAACATTAATTCAGACACAGGCCAAACACCACCATTTTTCTACCCTGAAAGGCCTTGTTGTAACAGAGGGGGATGGGAAGGATGACTGCCTTCCATGAATGTGGATTCCTGCAGAGGGATCCACTTCCTTCAGCATAATTCGTCCTGAGTGCCAGGGGCTAGCAAAGGTATCCCACTGGAACACTGGGAAGTCTTACGGGGAATGGAAACAAGGATCATGTACTGGCACGTAAGTTGACAAGATAGTCATGGAAGAGGGTAAAGGGAATCCATTAAAGTGACTTTATCTTTCAGGCACCACTAGGGACAGATAATACCTGCTAGGCAGCTGGGGAAGGAGGGAGGGCTCAGCCATGAGGAATCGAGGAATCATAGAATCATAGAATGGGTTGGGTTTGAAAGGACCTTAAAGATCATCTAGATCCAATCACCCTGCATTGGCTGAGACACCTCCCACTAGATCAACTTTCTCAGTGCCCCATCCCTTGAACATTTCCAGGAATGGGGCAGCTCCACATTGAGCAGGCTGCTCAGCCTGGAAAAGAGAAGGCTCCAGGGAGATCCCAGAGACTCTTCCAGCACCTGAAGGGCTGGAAACCCACAGGAAAGCTGGAGAGAGACCCCTCACAAGGGTATGGAGTGATAGGATGAGGGGAAACACCTCAAGTGGAAAGAGAGGAGTTCAAGATGAAGATTTCTTCCTTCTCAGGAAGAAATTTCCTTCTATGAGAATGGTGAGACAGTGGCCCAGGTTGCCCAACCATGTAGTCTGGCTTTGGGCAGAAGGTTTGTGCTCTCCTGGGGCAGGCAGGTACATTGCAGGGAACCATCAAAGCCCTTTTTCCACATTTCATGTCCTAAAAACTTTTAAGGACATACAACAAATACTGTATTAACCAATTTTCCTATTTCTCTACCGTGTAGTCAAAGGAAAATCAAAGATTTTCTGGAAGTAAAACAGAGAATGTCAGGAAATTTGAAACTTCAACAAAAAGTAGGAGAATGTTCTGGGTAGCCTTCCACAGAATTGTTTCCATTTTTTCACTGAACTCACCTGAATTATTCTTGCACTCTACATCTGAAGAGCCTAAAACTAAACTGTTACACAGACAGCAAATAACACACCCAGCAATGCAGCAGGTTCAATCAGGAGATGAGTGTTATCTATTCAAGAGCTGTTTTGAGGGTGCACATTCAGTACCACTGGTAGGTTGAGAAGGGGTTTTAGTTTCCAGAGAAATTAAGTTGTTGCTGCCCAGCAATTTTTCTGGAAATTGGGTCATCTGGTTGCTTGCATCCCTAAATGAAAGGTTAGATGTGAAGGGTCGTGCAAGTATCAATTGACTAAAGGGAATAAAACTTGGCATGTACCTTTTAAAACCATTATTTTGGGCCAGAAATGCCAAATGTATCTTTACTAATGTATGTATGATGTTGTATGCAAATTGTCAAAATGAAAACAGAGACAATAGAAAATGTTCCAGGGAGAAACCTGGCTGACATGAACCTGAGGGTCCTGATGGACAACAAGCTGCACGGGAGTCAGCAGGGAGACACTTCAGCAAAGAAAGTAAATCAGATCCAAGGCTGCATCCACAGGGACGTTGCTGGCAGAGACACAGAGGCCTTGGCTCTTCCTTTCTTCACCTACCTGACTCTGCACCTGACTATGATTTTTGTTGCTTGTGTGATAATGGGTCAGAATGTGCTGTCCCTTTGGAGAAAGAGCTTAGAAACATCTTTTGACATTATTTACACTTTATTTACTCAGAACTGGAGACCCTGGGCTGATGTAGCTGAAGCCACTGACAGAGCATTTGTTTGTCTTTATCTACAACCTCTGCAGCTTGAAAAAAAACAACAAGATAAAACTGTTTTGTTTGTTAATTCACAAAAAAACAGGACCATTTTCTGTACCTAATTCCTCAGGGAACTTGGCTACAAGCAGATTCACAGGGAGTTTCAGCCTCACCCCTATGTTCTTACAGTGTTCCTCAGGGTTTCTGAGCATTCCAGCTTTTACAAGAACCAAGAGAAAATGTAGCAAGACCTAATGCAGAGATTATCACTGAAGGGACATAGAAGTCTGAGATGTAGATGTTTGAGACAACAACACATCATTTGCACTGTGAGACATGTCATGCCAAGCAAGCTACACATCTGCTGGGCCAAACTGGCTCAGAGTCACACCTCATCATGAAAGACTAGGAGTTCAAGAGCTCGACTTTCCTCTATTTGCTCTGAAGATCATGTTTGGATCATGGAGAGGGCACCTCCAGAAAAGGACAATGAGAGAAAGAAATGGAATCTACCAGCTGAAGTTCTGCCATCTTTATGCATGTGGAGCAGCAAAGTTCTGTTTGAGGCTTTAGTCTTGGTGACAGAAGAGTGAAGAATGAAGTCTTACATATAGACAAATTTCAGATGGGGGAGTTTACAGTGTAAAATATGTAATAGGAAAAGCATCAGACTCCAACAAAGATCATGTGCTTTCTGATAAGCCAGATTAGAACAGCACCTTAATTCTGGATAAAGGATTCTGCAGCTCCCATTTCACTTTACATTTATTTTGCTAATCTGCAAGTGAAAAACTCTCTCCAGCAACAAAGTAGAATGAATCTCTTGGCATTCAGCAAACCTTTCAAAACAGTAAATACTTGCTGCAAATTACACCTTCCACACACTACCCCTCCTACACAAACAGCAAGGAACACTTAATGCCCCAGGAGTGCAAGGAGGCAATTCCTTGTAAATGTTAAGTGCTGCCTGTTGCTACGTTCCAAATGTCATTTTGAGCAGTTGTGATTGAATGAGCAAGGTCTGTTGCCTCCTTCCCCCACCAGCCTCCCACCATCATTACACGTCTCAATGAATTCACATCTATGCATAAACGTGCAGAACTCCTGCCAGCCCTGCACGGGTACTTGTGCAAACACGTAGACAGTCCAGGGCAAACTTCAGGGCAGTTCCACCTGATTTTCATAGAACCACAGAATGGTTTAGGTTGGAAGGGACCTTAAAGATCACCGGGTTTCCATCCCCCTGCATGGGCAGGGACACCTCCCACCAGCCCAGGTTGCTCCAAGCCCCATCCAGCCTGCCCTTCAACAGCTGCCAGGGATGGGGCAGCCACAGTGTCCCTGAAGAACTTGAGCCAATATCTCAGTACCCTCACAGTAAACAATTTCTTCCTGACATCCAATCTAAATCTCCCATCTTCCAGTTTAAAGACAATACCTCTCATCCTAACACTCCAAGCCCTTGTAAAAAGTCCCTTTCTAACTTTTCCTGTAGTCCCTTCAGGCACTAGAAGGTGCTCTAAGGTCTCCCTGGAGCCTTCTTTTCTCCAGGCTGAACAGCCCCAACTCTCTCAGCCTGTCTCCAGAGCAGAGTTGCTCCAGGCCTTTGATCATCTGGACCCTCTCCAACAGTTCTATATCTTTTTTGTGCTGAGGGCCCCAGAACTGTACACAGTATTCCAGGTGAGGTCTCATCAGAGCAGAGCAGAGGGACAAAATCCCCTCCCTGGCCCTGCTGACCACACTTTTGATGCAGCCCAGGACACAACTGGCTCTCTGGGCTCCAGCACACACTGGTGGCTCATGTTGAGTTTCTCATCAACT
>NW_009951940.1:295930-300332 GCF_000747805.2 Chaetura pelagica
GAGCACTACTACAATTAGAAATGTTGCTTTTATGTAAATGCTCTCTACTCCATTTTAGCCTCTTCAGTACATTCAGAACAATAAAAATGTTTCCTTTAAATGTGGTAGAATTTTCAGTCATTTTTATTTTGAGAACTCTAGGTGAAAGACTATAGAAGCAGTAAAACTACTGTAGAATAATATCATAAAGATTCTTGGTGAGTTTTTAACCAACAAAAGGGAAGATTCTGATCAAGTATGGATACTTCTGGATAACTTATGTCTCTAGATATTTCTAGTGAACAATGATTTTTCTTACTCTGCTTCCTAAAGTGTCATATATTGTCACTTAGTACCTCCAAACAGCTGCTTCATTCCACTCAAGAGATTCCTGCACATTAGTGAAGAATGAGACTTACACATTTTGAAATTGTTTGTGGAACTTCCCAATATAATCAGAAATTGCCATTCTGGGCAGATCAATGACCCATGCAGTCTGGTACTTGGCTCACAAACCACGTACAACAAAGAAAGGAATTGTTTATCATTCATTTGGAACATTATTATCAAAGGGTGCCTTGCAGAATATTTGACTGTATTTAAAAATCCATACACCTCACTCACTGCATTCCTTGGCTAAAAAATTGTTGGGCTTGTGATGAGAAATTAATCATAAAGCTCAAATTAAAAAATAAGGACGGGATATCACAGGTCATTAAAAGAAGTTAATTGGCCAGTTCTTCAAACATTTGTACTGGCATGGTTCCACTACAGTTAACTGAACAGTGGTGATTTTTAGCAGCTGAGGGCCCAAGCAACACCTAACAGAGAAAAGGAAGGCCAAGGTATGTTAGCTGTGCATAAATCCTGCAGCGACAACAGAACCAGAGGGGTATATAAGATGGGTAAGGAGGGCTGCAGCAGGGTGTGATCACTAGAGCAGGGGAGGCTGGAAAGTTAATTGGATTTATATGTCAATGTGCAATTCAGGTTTAACAGTCAAAGCAGTAAGATTGGGGTTGTTCAGCCTGGAGAAGAGAAGGCTCTGGGGAGACTTCCAGTACCTGAAGGGGTACAGGAAAGCTGGGGAGGGGCTTTTTACAAGGGCTTGGAGTGAGAGGACAAGGGGTGATGGATTAAAAGTAGAAAAGGGAGATTTATATTTGATATTAGGAATAAATTATTTCCTCTGAGGGTGGTGAGATCCTGGCCCAGGTTGCCCAGAGAAGCTGTGGCTGCCCCATCCCTGGCAGTGTTGAAGGGCAGGTTGGATGGGGCTTGGAGCAACCTGGTCTAGTAGGAGGTGTCTTTGCCCATACAGAGTGGTTGGAACTAGATGACCTTTGAGGTCCTTTTATACCCAAACCATTCTATGATTCTATGCTTCACAGCCAATACCTATGAGATCCCATAGTATGTTACCCACCAGGAAAGTTAACTGGCACCACTGCATATTTCAGTGGTCTGTAATCCTCCAAACAGTGCAAGTAGGTGGTGCAACAGGGCTGGAGGAAGATATAATGAATGTGCTTCTGGATCACTATTATTTACTACAACATACACCCTAAGCTCTTCCCTGAAAAGTGACCCTGGCTGTTCCAGTTCCTACAGAACTCCTAGGAGCTTCCTCCACATCCCAAGGATTGGTTTAAATAAAAGAACAAACTTTAAAATAACAGCAGCTCTCAAATGAAGCTCATACACAGTGAAGCCAATAAACAATCTTAAACACCAAACCAAACTGTGCCAAGAAACCCCAAACTCCTGTTGTGAAACAAGCTCCTCTTTCTTACTTTAATTGCTGATCTCAGCAGGGACTGTGATATAACACCCTGCAGGATACTTGTTAATAAACTCAAGCAGTCCCATTTTCATTTCTTTGCCCATTAAATAGATGATCATAATTTGAGAAAAGGAGAACAGTTTTCAGCATAGAATAGTTCATGATCGATTTGGCCCATCCTGAGTAGGTTCCTTCTTGGGTGGGGGATAACTTGATATCAAAATTGATTGTAATTTCAACCAGTGTTTGTTGTACTCAGAAAGCTAATTGCAAGCAGGACTGGCATGAATTTGCATTTTAATTTCTTATGGGTTACTGCAAGATTCTGGTCAGAAAGCACAGAGTTGTGTGTAGTGAAAACCTCATTAAAGATTCATCCAGCAACAACTGGCCATAAACATTTACCACTGTAATACTGTAAAAGTTAATGGGATCAGCAAACAGAACTCTGGAACAAGCCAGGCTCCATGAATCATGGTGCTGGGGGAACAAATCCCAGACTGGAGCAGCAGCTTGTGATCGGTTGGTAGGACTTGCTTTGCATCTGGCATTTGGAAACTGGGAAATGATCCCAACAGGAAAGGCTGAAGTGGGTTCTCTCTCTTGATTTGCTCAGCCATATGATTGCTTTCCCCATCTGCTGTTAGGGAACAGTTCCCTGCAGAGAGAGGATCTAGGGCAAGCATCAAGCTGGCCCCTGGGAGGAATACGAGGCACAACCAATGCAGCAGATCAGCTTTCCTATCAATTTATGATGGTTGATGTCATTTTCCAAGCAGCTATATCTGAAGAGGGAGAATTAATCATCAGCTGCATTCAGAGGGCAGACTGGAAAAGCCACTTAACAAATATAAAATAGAAAGCTGCCCAAATAATGATAATTGATGGCAGGGAATTTCCTACTGAACAGTATCCCCTGTTGAATTTTAGCTGCAATTGCTGTGGTGCCATTCACAAACAACATTTGTCTTTCCTTTCTGTTGCCACTGCTCTTGAAAATTCATCACATACTATTTATTCCATTATAACCTTACATACACAATGGGATAAAAAGTCATATTTTCCCTTTGAACACCAGCCTGAAGTGCAGGCAATGTCATTATACACACTCATATCTGTGAGATGAATGCCAATGCATTTATAATGCTTTATTAATCCAGAAACAACGTTATAATCTTTTAATAAAAGAGTTATATTCTATTCTACCTGGGCTTCCCCAAGGCTATTGATACAGTCCCCACAGCCTCCTCCTGGAGAAACTGATTCATTATGGCCTTGATAAGTGGTCTGTGTGGTGGGTGGGGATCTGGCTGACAAAGCATACCCAGAGGGTGGCAGCAAATTGTTCCTTCTCAAACTGGCAACGGGTCACAGATGGGAGCCCCCAGGGATGGGTATTGGGCCCACTGCTGTTTAACATCTTTAGCTGATGACACCGAGATGAATGGAGAAGCTGACACTCTGGAAGGGAGAACCACCCTCCAGGATGACCTGGACAGGCTGGAGCAGTGGGCTAGAAGGAACCTTGTGAAGTTCAACAGAGAGAAGTGTAAGGTCTTGCAGCTGAGAACACATAACCCAGGAGTGCAGTTCAGGCTGGGATCCGCCTGGCTGGAGAGCAGCCCTGTGGGAAGGGACCTGGGGGTCTTGGTGGATAACAGACTCAACATGAGTGCACAGTGTGCTGCAGGGCAAAGAAAGCCACCAGGATGTTGGTCTGTATCAACAAGGGCATCACCAGCAGAGAGCAGGAAGTCATCATCCTGCTCTACTCAGTGCTTCTCAGACCACACCTGGAGTATTGTGTTCAGTTTTGGTCCCTGCTCTGCAAAAAGGATGGGACAAGCTGGAGAGGGTCCGGAGAAGGGCCACAAGGATGGCTGGAGGACTGGAGGAGCTGCCATATGAGGAGAGGCTGAGAAAACTGGGTTTGTTCAGCCTTGAGAAGAGAAGGCTTTGGGGAGACCTTATGACCATGTTCCAGTATTTAAAGAGTGGCTATCAAGAAGATGAAGTCTGCCTATTTACAAGGAATCGCACAGAAAAAACAAGGGATCATGGGCACAAGTTGCTCCTGGAGAGATTCCAAGTGGACACAAGAGGTAAATGTTTCCTCATGAGGACAGTCAAGCATTGGAATAGTCTCCCAAGGGGAGTGGTGGATTCCCCCCCACTGGACAGCCTAAAGTCTCAGCTTGACAGGGTGCTGAGCCACCTCATATAAACTATAGTAGTACCTAGAAAGGTTGGACCACATGATCCTTGAGGTCCTTTCCAATCTGACAGTCTAGGATTCTATGACTCTATTATTCTATGAGTAACTGTCCTATTTAAAATAATTTTTAAAAATAATAATAAATGAAGCTGTGAATGGTAAATAATTATCTAATTGATCAAGACTCTGAATATAATGAATATTGGCTTTTTAAAATTATTTTTTTAGTATTTCAAAGCAATTCCAGTATCTTTCTTTACACAGTACACAGTTAATAATGGAAAAATATCTTCAGTTAACTTAGTCACATGCTAAAAGGCAACTCAAAAAGCCCAAAATACACAGAGAAGGTTCAGAAAAAAAGACACTATTTTAAATCATTACCATAAAAAAATAAAAAAGAAGAAAAAAATCTACTGCTACAT
>NW_009951940.1:300581-305304 GCF_000747805.2 Chaetura pelagica
GGAATTATATACTTATGTAAATAAAGCTAATAGGTGATAACACTAATTAGTGGCACAAAAGTTTTGCTCATTCTGCAGATAACAGGTATTGGTTTGTGAGGATTAATTTATATTTTAATTAGAAATGTACACATTTAGCAGCCTTGGCATGAACAGTTAACAAGCTTGGTGCATTGAAGGATTTTTTCAATTTAGACTAAACATGCTGACTTTCAAAGGGTCATTTTGGAGCAATCTGTCTTGTTTCACAGTAGTGGGGAGAGACACGTTTCCTTCTTACCTACCTGTTACCTTTGATAACAAACTTCTAAGAGGTTGTTTGCACTACTGAGCAGATGATTTGGCACCCTCTCCTCATTTAGGTCTCATAAAACATTTGTGCTAAATATTAATCGGTAGGGAAGTTCTCCATGGAGGTTGAGGAAGATAAAATTATTTGCCATGTAATGAATTTGGAGGGACAATAAATCAGCCTTACGTGTGTTGAGTGAGTTGGGGAAGTGACAGGAATGGTTGATTTCAGTTATAATCAAGTTTGAGGTGAGATTAGTGAATCAGAGGTCAAATAAATTTCAAATAACTCTATAACGTGCTGGCAGTGTGTAAGGTTTGATCTATATAGAAGCAAGGAGAAGAGAAATGTGGTTGGAATGATTTTTGCACATGAACCAGCTGGGGCTTTGCTCTCCAGAACCTCCATGTGAAGGCAGAAGAACTGCACCTCCCAGTATAAGGTGCCTCTTAACCCACTAGATCTTTTCACAGGATCATGTCCATCTGAATGTGACCCAAAGGACTGTGTGATCTTAGGTAATGGGGGGATTTCATTTTAGAGGTTTTTCACTGTAAGAAGTGGAAAAAAAATGAATTTCAGAGGAACAAGACTGAGCTCAGTTCAGAACAGTAGGGGTCTGGGGTATATTCCCAGCCAACTAGTGTTCACTTCTCATCCTGCAGCTGAAGCTTGGGCTTGAGGATAATGTCTGGGAAGCCCAGACACCAGCAAAAGGTCTGTGCTGCACCTGAAATCTCATGTAGGGTGAGGAAATGGAGTCTTTACCTGTTGCCTTCAGTTGCCATCATGCAACTAATATTGCAAACAAGATGAAGAAATTGGCTGACTGATATCCTGTGGTGACTGGACACCAAATGTGGCTGGAACTAGGGTTTCTGATAAAGTATGTTTCTAATAAAGGAAAAACTTCCATGAGGACAGGGTCATCTCCCTGAGTTCCCCTCTCAGACTGCTGGCATGGGAACTACCATGTGCCAGGAGAAGAAGACAGTTGGTCAGTCCCACCAGCACCCCAGCTCCTGCATGGGGACACACAGCCTGACACAAGGACATGGTTTTCACCCCAACCCACACAGTATCTTGCATGATCCAAGTCAGGATGAGCCTGGGTCATTGGAACTCCCTTTGATTCAGCTTCTCCAAGTGGTTAAGAAAATTGAATTCTCATTAAAATTACTGACATGTTTTTATTTTAATATTATTAGTAAAAATCATCATCTACCCTACAAGATTTCCCTGAGGCATGAGGAATATACCCACTAGTGCCCAGAGATGGTGGGGTTATCCAGTCCTGCCATCAGCTCTATTGCTGGTTATTATTTCTTTCCCCAACCCAGTTCTGCTTATTTGCCCAATACAATCATGTCATACTAACCAGGGCTTCACAAACCTCTGTGTGCAAAGCTCACTGAGGCAGCTTAGAGAAAATAAGGATAGAGGAGACCTCCAGAGATATTCTACTCCATAACTGCTGATACCTTCCTCTCTCTCCATATTCCCTTTCCCACATCAGCAGCATCTTTGCTCCTTAAAATGGGAACTGAGAGGTGTTTGTAACCCGTGGCTGTAACTGAAAACATCCCTCCTTTGAAAAAGTGAGATTTTGTCAGCAATTTTGCTTGGAGAAGAGAAAGTTCCACGGAGACATCATTGCACCTTCCAGTGCCTGAAGGGGCTCCAGGAAATCTGGGGAGGGACTTTTTACAAGGGCTTGAAGAGAGAGGACGAGGGTTAATGGATTAAAACTGGAAGAGGGGAGATTTAGGTTTGACATTAGGAAGAAATTCATTCCTGTGAGGGTGGTGAGACCCTGGCACAGGTTGCCCAGAGAAACTGTAGACATCTCATCCCTGGAAGTGTTGAAGGACAGGTTAGATGGGGCTCTGAGCAACCTGGTCTGGTGGGAAGTGGTACCCCTGTGTAGGACAGGGGTGTTGGAACTAGGTGATCTTGAAGGTCCCTTCCAACCCAAACCATTCCATCATTCCATGATCTGAGGGACCAATATTTCACTGACCAGCAAGGTTACTAGAATATAAGCTGTTAACTCCTGGTACACAGCCCTAGTGCCCTCACAAGCCACTCCTAACACCTGTACCATTTCTCAAGGTATCTATTAACCTGTGGCAAAAATTGGACAGGGAGGGATAGTCCAATTGTCTCTTCCACAGCTACTGTTTTTTGTTGTTGGGTTTTTTTTGCTATTCTTCCTAAAGGCTGAATTAAATGCTTTTGTCCTTGTCAGAAGAAATGTAGTGAATTCCCTTCCTTTCAGCCCTCTCTTTCATAATTCAACCAATCCAATTATTCCAGTCCATCCTCCTGGGTCATGGTTTTCTTCACCTCCATTCATTCAGCTGTTTCAACCAAACATTTATCTTTTTCCCCTCTTTTTCTCTGCTACAATAACAGTTTGAGACCCCAGCCAACACTGGGGTTGTGTTTTGTTGGATGCTTTGTGTCTGGAATTACGTGTGTACAAGCACACACACTGTGGGAAAGGCCCCTCGTCCCCAAGACTTACATTTACTTCAGGAGGGATAAAAGACATGGGGATGCTCAGAGGGAGGTTAATGTCACCCAGAATCTGTGTCACAGAGAACGAACTCAGGTTTTGGGTAGCACTGAGGCCACACACAGCTCTGTTTCCATTCACAGCCCTGAAGGGATTTAAAGAGAACTGTCTGGCAGCCAGTGGCAAACAAGCAAAGCAGAAAGAGAGCAGAGGGAAGAGCCTTGCAATGCAGATTAATGTCCCTTATATCAAATGCTTTCTTTTCAAAAGAGCTAGAGAGGAAAAAAAATGTCATTAACATCCTCTGAATCCCTGCAGATACTCCACAAAAGCTGTCCTAGCCAGGTCTGACTCAAAGCCTTGCAATTATTGATCATGATTGTGTCATATTTTTGCCTTGGGAAGTGTCAAAATTAGGTCCATGCAAATTCTATGGTATATTCTTCCCTCACAGTTATGATACAATAATTTCCCTGCCCTGAAAACTACTACAACCAGCCTGGCTGCACTTTTTATTCAAGCAAACTGAAAATCTCCCAGACTCTGCCCCCTGTGCCACTAGCTCTTTTCAGAAGATGATGATTTCCAGAAGCAAATAAAGATAAAAATTCCCAGTTAGAAAACATGATTATTAAAAAAAGAAGGAAAAAAAGGAGCTACAGACCCAAAGGCACCTTTTAGCCTCCATCTATGAATTTATCTTCTTTAGCACTGGATATGTTCATATAGTATTTTCATACTTTTCAGACAAAGCAGCAAAATCTGCTTCATTTAAATCACCTTTCTACAAAGGTAATGATTGCTCCATTAATTGGGTACATCTGTTAGGTACAGTAATTCTCTGCTAAATATTGTATGTGGTAGAGAGCTCTGGGTGTTGAAGGGACAAACTGCACTTTGGTGAGTGATTGATTCCCAAAAGCACCACCATGGAGGTTTTTTTGTTGATGTCAGCAGTGGCATCAGGCTGGATAAACATGATGTGTCAATGACAGGGTGAAACCCACCATCTGCAAGTGCACCAAGAGGCTCTGTAGCCTCCACCCAAGGTTTCTCTGCCTGCATTCAAGGCCAGCTCTGAAACTCACCACTCTGAATGACAGATTCTGTCTGTATTCCCTGTGAGAATTTTCCAAAGGGAGCAATTTAAGAAACATCTGGCAGAGGGGATATGGGAGTGAAAGCTAGGAGAGATATCAGGGAAAGAAATTCTTACCACTGAAGTCTGGAAAATCATAATCTCATTTTTCTCCTTGGGACCATAATTCTAGACACTCCCAGTTCAGCTACTGACTCATCATGTAGACCAAGCCCCAACCCCTCTGAGGCTCAGAACCCGTATCTGTAAAAGGCAATAACCAGTTAAGCACTCATAGAATCATAGAATCATAGAATCTTAGGGGCTGGAAGGGACCTCGAGAGATCATCTAGTCCAACCCCCCTGCCAGAGCAGGGTCACCCAGAGTACATCACACAGGAACATGTCCAGGTGGGTTTTGAATGTCTCCAGTGAGGGACACTCCACAACCTCCCTGGGCAGCCTGTTCCAGTGCTCTGTCACTCTCACAGTAAAAAATTTTTTTCGGATATTCACCTTGAACCTCCTATGCTCCAATTTACACCCATTACCCCTTGTCCTATCACTGGTCATCACTGAGAAAAGCCTAACTCCATCCCCCTGACACTCACCCCTTACATATTTGTTAACATTAATGAGGTCACCCCTCAGTCTCCTTTTCTCCAAGCTAAAGAGACCCAGCTCCCTCAACCTTTCCTCATCAGGGAGATGTTCCACTCCCTTAATCATCTTCGTAGCTCTGCGCTGGACTCTTTCGTGCAGTTCCCTGTCCTTCTTGAACTGAGGGGCCCAGAACTGGACACAATACTCCAGATGTGGCCTCACCAATGCAGAA
>NW_009951940.1:305570-325355 GCF_000747805.2 Chaetura pelagica
AACACCGGTCCCAGTACCGACCCCTGTGGGACTCCACTAGTCACACACCTCCAACCAGATTCTGCCCCATTGACTACAACTCTCTGACTCCTTCCTTTCAACCAGTTCCTAATCCATCTCACTTCCTGATCACCAAACCCATACCTGATCAACTTTTCTACAAGGATGCTGTGGGAGACGGTGTCAAATGCTTTACTGAAATCAAGATAAACCACATCTACCGCTCTACCATCATCTATCCACCTAGTAATTTCCTCATAGAAGGCTATGAGGTTAGTCAAACATGATTTACCCTTGATAAAACCATGTTGACTGCTCTTGATGACCCCCATGTCCTTGATGTGCCTGGAGATAGTCACAAGAACAAGTTGTTCCTCATGCTGGATTAATGTAGGATTTAGCTTAACCTCACAACACAGAACTCTAGAGTTGTTTCTCTCATTTTCCCCTATTTTCTGCCATATATTTGCATCCAGCTTCCCACAAAACTGTTGCTTCCCCCCTGCATTTTGCATGCAGCTGTGTTGGTGACTCACAGCCTTCACCTGACAACAAAATTCTCTGTGTTTGCTTCCAGATGTTGTCTCCCCTGCTCATTCACTTTACTGCAAATCCTATGATCTGTAGCAGTGCCCAATTTACAACGTTTCTCTCCAGGGTGTGCTGCTGGGAGGTTTACCTGCAGGTTTTAATTGGACAATAAAGTAAATCAATGAGAAAGGAAGCTGGCTTGCCAGGCAGCAGCATGTGAACAGCAGCTGTGGGAGAGCCTTGAATTTCTGTTCTGCTGAGCTGAAATTATTGGGGTTGACAGTGGAAAAAGAAATTCACAGTGGAAAAAAAAAAAAAAAAAAAGGATTAATCTACAACATTCTCAACAGAACTTGGTTTTGTCATTACCTATAACTGGTTTTGTCATGTACACAGCCTTCTTGGCCACAAGGCCAAGCACATTGCTGGCTCATGGTCATCCTCCTGCCCACCAGGACCCCCAGGTGCCTTTCTCCTACCCTGCTCTCCAGCAGCTCAGCCCCCAACCTGGACTGGTCCATGGGGTTGTTCCCCAGATGCCAACAGTTTGGCGTGGTTGCTCATGTATAGGTGACCAGTGCTGTTTGTGATGCCCTAGAAGACATCATGGCCTCCAGCTGATTCTACAGAAGGGTATGGAGCATGGATCCTGTCATTATCTCCCAAATAAGCTTGAATGCCTTGAGGTACCCTAGGATAATTCATACCATACCAGTTGCCTACCTGTGCACAACTCTATCAAGCCCCTCCTGCCTGGTCAGTTGAACTGTTGCATGGGTTTCTACTGAACATCCACTGACTAGTATGAAACCTTAGATACCTAATACACAGGTAAATACAAACATAGGCCTCTAGACATCAAACTGAAAACCACTTTTCCACGTGCTGCTTTTTCTATCAGGCAGGTAACAAATATTTCTTGTGTCCAAGTGCAGTCAGACAGTGCAGAAACATTAAGCAATAGGTTTCACAAGCCTCCTGTCTTGTTCAGGTTGCTACTTCCATCTTGGAACATCTCAGCAGCTGAGACAGAACTGTAGATATGTAAGCAAATGGGTTTTTTTATCTTCCTGAGGTCTACCTCTCCCACCTGCAGCAGTTGAAAGAGATGAGATAAACCCAATGTGGGAAGTGATACATTACTTTCCTTTCTTTGAACAGCCAAAAAATCTTCAGTACATTTGAGAACAGAGGACATAATAAAAGAAGTTGTCTGTAGTTTGAAGGCAAAGGCTCTTTACTGGAACTATCTTCACAGCCAGCATGGCTAATTCTACAGGGATAGATTAAATATCCAACAGAACATTCCCTGTCACCATGTCCATGAAAAGCTCTTTTGCTCTCTGAAACAGTGTGACCTTACCCAGTTGCCTCTTACAGGTGATCATGGGCCATATTAACTCTCTCAGAAACTCTTTGACAGGTGATTCCATGGCCCAGGCCAAAGCAAGTGCCAGTGTCTGAGAACACTTACTTGCCCTGGAAGATGGACTTGTCTGATAGAGAATGATGAAGGTGTGCACATATTTTTGATGAAGGCTGCTCTAGGCAACTGCAGAGCTTTCCTTTCTATTCATGTCAGACTTACACCACTACTTTTTGTGTGTCAGCCCAATGGGAGGCAAGAAGACCACACTGTTTTCTGTCTCACTTTTTAGTTGCTTTCTTGGTTTTGCATAGTGTTGCCTGCTTTTTTTTAGAGCAGGTCTTCTTTCACACATGGAAACTGGGTCTCAACCACACAGTCTTTCATATCAATTATGCAGCTTCATTATGTGACTATTTTCTCCCACTTGTCCTGCTCAATGACAAGCTTTCAAATCATGTCCGAGGGCTGAATTCCAATGTTTGAGTTTTGCAAAGGTGTCTATTGCAGATGCTGCTTATTAAGTAGTTTAACAAGTCATTACCCCTTAGGATGCATCTTCTAGCTTTCACTGGAACAGCCAGGGAGCAAAAGGGATCTCTGGGAATTTGGTTAATTAATCCAACTGCAAACAGTAATTAGACTTCATCGTAATCAACTAATTAATTCTTCCAACTCAGTAGTCAGTGTAATGAGGGGAAAAAAAATACAACCAGCTCTTGCAAGACATGAACCTCAGCTTAGAAAATACAGGAGTGAAGGCCACTCAAACTAATTAAGGGAGAGTATATAGACAGAGTAACTCTGAGTAGAGGTGGTTGTGGGATAGATGACACAGTTAAGCTGGTATTTTTTCTTTTCAGATTTGCTTTGGAACTGATTTCTAATCAGCCTCAAATATCTTCCAC
This sequence comes from Chaetura pelagica, assembly GCF_000747805.2. Classification (NCBI taxonomy): domain Eukaryota; kingdom Metazoa; phylum Chordata; class Aves; order Apodiformes; family Apodidae; genus Chaetura; species Chaetura pelagica. The sequence goes on from NW_009951940.1 coordinate 308,376, forward strand.
ATTTTCCCAGTAATGTGCTGAACCTGTTTCTCCTGTCTTCTTCGACTCACAGAATCATAGAATCACTGAATCATGGAATGGTTTGGATTAGAAGAGACCTTAATCTAGATCCAACCTCTCTGCCATGGGCATGGGCACCTCCCACCAGACCAGGTTGCTCCAAGCCCCATCCAACCTGACCTTAAACACTTCCAGGGATGGGGCTTCTACAGCTTCCCTGGGCAACCTGTGACAGTGTCTCAGCACCCTCATAATGAAGAATTTCTTCCTAATGTCTAATCTAAATCTCCTCTCTTCCAGTTGAAAACCATCCTCCCTTGTCCAAAGCCCCTCCCCAGCTTTCCTGGAGCCCCTTCAGGTACTGGAAGGTGCTCTAAGGTCTCTCTGGAGTCTTCTCTTCTCCAGGCTGAACACCCCAACTCTCCTAGCCTATCTCCACAGCAGAGCTGCTCCAGCCCTCAGATCATCTCTGTGGCCTCCTCTGGACTCACTCCAACAGCTCCACATCCTTCTTGTGCTGGGGGCTCCAGAACTGGACACAGTAGTGACTGAGTAATCTTGGAAACTAATATTTTACCCTCAAAATACTAAACCAGCCCTGAAGAAGAGGAAGATGTTCTGCCATGAATATATCAGTGTTTTCTCTTTGCATAAAGGCTTTACTGGAATGTCAACAGAAGCACAGTGTTTTACTGATGCATTTACCAATATGGTGCCATGCAGACAACATGCTGTCATGTTGGCCAACACCAGTGCTGGTGGCAGGAAAAAATGCCATCAGCCTCTTTCTTTACCAGGCTTCAGTGAGACCAGGTTGGCTGGTGCCATGCAAAGTCTTGTTCAGGAACTTGAGCTTGCTTCATTAGAGCTAGTTCAGGCATTTTCAAGCACGGACGTGTCTGACAAGAGTGGACATGCTTATTAAAGTCAACCCTCAGCAGAAGAACTAGAGCAGCTGTGGGTGTATTAGCATTCAGAGATTGATCCAACCAGTCCCACAGTTCACAGTGGTCGTGGCACCTCTCCAAATATAATTATTTTGGCACTGTGTAGGCAAGTAAGTGTCTCTTCTCTGCAGATGCAATATTTGGGAGCTATCAAAATGGGTTTTCTTTTAGTGTATGTTAGGACAAAAATAGTAGTGAATGTCAAAAGGCTGGCAAGGATTTTTACACTGTTTCTCATAAAATCCTCATAAACAAAGTGATGAATTATGGACTCTTCAACAATATCTTGTCCTTCTGACATCTGCCTCAATCTCCTGGTCCCCTCTTGGTGTCTCTGAGGTCTGCATGTCTGCAGGATTCAGCTCTATGCTGGGATTTCCCAACCTGCTGCACGGTCTCCTCAACTGCTTTTTGCCAAGAGTGGGTTTCACAGCAGTGGGTTTAGTCCAAAGGAAAGAGCAGACTCCCCTTTTTCCAGACAGGCCATCTGACAGCCTCTTTTCAAGGAACATAAAAATCTCAGACAACTGAAACTGATATTTTCCACCACAATACCCTAGAAAAGCCCTTTCTGCCACCTCTGTCTCCCCAGGGATCCCAGATCTCCCTCTGAGATCTCCAATACATTTTTGCTGGAGCCACCTGTGGTGTCACTACTTTCAAGGTCATCACTCACCATGTAATAAACCCAAAGGTTCATCACCTATTGGTGAAGCCAGAAGAAAATGGCCTGTGCCCTGACACCCTGTTAGGCTACAACATAGATGACACCCAGCTCTACTCCCTTCCTCACTACCAGGTGTTACTGCTCCAGCTGGGTGGCACCATCAGGCCACAGACACATCAGCCCAAGCACAGCTTGTGATGCCACTGCACCTTTTGTGGGCATTTTAGCTAAATAAGGCAGGGTGTGAGCTCAGGGATCAAGGTCCAGGTGCCTGCATCCCTCTGCCTTCTCCCATCCCAACAGCATGGCAGTCACAGAACCACAGAGTCACAGAACCTTAGGGGTTGGAAGGGACCTGGAAAGATCACCCAGTCCAACCCCCCTGCCAGAGCAGGGTCACCCAGAGCACATCACACAGGAACGTGTCCAGGGGGGTTTGAATGTCTCCAGAGAAGGAGACTCCACAGCCTCTCTGGGCAGCCTGGCCCAGGGCTCTGTCACTCTCACAGGAAAGAAGTGCTTCCTGATATTCACATGGAACCTCCTCTGCTCCAGTTTGCACCCATTGCCCCTTGTCCTATCACTGGACATCACTGAACAAAGCCTGGCTCTGTCCTCCTGACACTCACCCTTTACATATTTGTAAACATTGATGAGGTTGCCCCTCAGTCTCCTTTTCTCCAAGCTCAAGAGACCCAGCTCCCTCAGCCTTTCCTCATCAGGGACATGTTCCCCTCCCTTCAGCATCTTGGTGGCTCAGTCCCTGGCAGCAGGTGGCTGCATCTCACATCTCTGTGGGAAGATTTATCTCAACTTGTCTGTCACAGTTTATATCACCTGGCAGCCGTGTAGGTGGCTAAAGGAACAGAGGCACAAAAGCAATAAAGAAATAGCTTCCTATAGTACTTAACTATTCCATATTAGAGAATGAGATGAGAGAATGGCTCAATTTTGCTTTCCCTCTGAGAAAGGGCTGTAAGTCAGCTGGTGATGCTGTGCAGGAGAAAATAAAAGTGTTACCTCCAACAGCAACACTGCTGTGAATATTCAGTAAGTAATGGCACGATTCAACAGACACTGTGTGAGCCTGTGCAGGGCAGGGAGCAGACAGAGGAGGTTATGAGGGGTATGGAATTATGCATCATGTTTATAGATGAGGGATGTTTAGATTCAGTGGTGATGGATGGATTATAAAGGAAGAGAGAGAGGGAGAAAGAGCAACGTGCATCACAGAGCAGCAAATAGAAGTACTAAAAATGATTAAAGTTTGGCACCAAGGAACCAGAAGGGGTTACAAAGGGGGTGGGAGGAGGAGGGTTTCTTGCACCCTTCTCCATCTGTCTGGGCATAGATTGTGACAATTTATCACTGCATTAGAGCTGCCAGGATATCACTGAAATCATGTAGGAGCTTAATTCCTTGCCCCTAGGTCATGTTTTCCAGATGTTTGTCCAGACCTTTCATAAAGCCTTCTGGAACAGAGTCCACATTTAACTCAGCCATCTTACTCTAGCATTTCTCAACACATACTCTCAAAATTTTCCTTCCCAGTGTCTAATCCAGAACTCTCTTTTTCCAATAATACCTCTTATTTCTTTACCTGCCCATGAGAAACACTGAGAAGTGATTATTTCCTCCCTTCTTTCCACTTTTACACAGCAGTACCCTTCTCATGTCCTGTGCTAGATGATACATTTATCTGGAGATGAAGGAGAAAGAGACTCCTTAACCTCTCTGGGCAGCCTGTTCCAGTGCTCTGTCACCCATACAGTATAGGTTTTTTCTCATGTTGAGGTGGAAAAAATAGATGCTCCAACATGGCATATTCTCAGGAGTTGAGGAGAACTCACATCTCAGTCTTCTGCCTGAAAACTCTGCCCACCCCCAGGGAAGACACAGGGCAACATTCAATTCCCTGGTGATACCAGTTTATGCTGACTTTCTATCCAATAAAGATGCACTCAAGGAGATCACAAGTTTTGATAATAAGTATGTACATAAAACTCTGAATTTCTGTAGCTGGACTCCAAAACATTCAGCTCACTCAAACAGAATCTTCTGAACAACCTCCACAACCTTGTGGGAGTTAATGATATAACTTACAGTTAAGAAGCCATTGTCACAATTTTTTAACTACTTCACACATGGAACCTAATGTTTCTTTTGTTAGCAATATTAATTTGACAGCCTGTCTTTAAATCAGTTCATTTAATTATTGCCTGATGATAAACACCACAACTTTTTTAGGACCGGGCAAGAAGTTTCTACAGAGCAATGAATGGGGGTTCATGTAGGACAACACCGTAAGTGTTAGGCCAGCTTCCTCCATGGCTCTCCATACATAAAAGTTGCCCCTTTCAAAGAATCATAGAGTCATCAAAGGTTGGAAAAGACCTTTAAGATCGTCAAGTCCAACCATCCACCCTACAACCCCCAGACCACTAAACCATCTTGTGAAACACCACGTCTACCTGTTCCTTGAACACCTCCAGGGATGGTGCCTCCACCACCTCCCTGGGCAGCCTGTTCCAAGGCCTCACCACTCTTTCTGGGAAGACATTTTTCCTAAAATTCAGCCTGAACTTCTCCTGGTGCAGCTTGACCCCATTTCCTCTTGTCCTGTCACTGGTCACCAGGGAGAAGAGCCCAACACCCACCTCACCACAACCTCCTCTCAGGTAGTTGTAGAGAGCAATGAGGTCTCCCCTCAGCCTCCTCTTCTCCAGGCTGAACAGCCTCAGCTGCCTCAGCTTCTCCTCATAAGACCTTTTCTCCAGACCCCTAACCAGCCCATTTGTCCTTCTCTGCACCCTTTCCAGCACCTCAATGTCCCTCCTACCCTGCAGTGCCCAAACCTGCACCCAGTGCTCGAGGTGTGGCCTTTCTCCCTGCAATGTCCCCACTGCATAATCATTTAACACTGGGATCTCATGGGCTGATGGTTTGTCCTTTTCCATACATCTGTGAAGCACTTGACACAACAGGGTTAAACTGAATAGATGCCACATCCAGAGAGCAAACAGCTGCTACAAACAAAAAAATTCTCACTTCTAGACAAGCCCATTTGTTGCTCTGCATTGAAGCACATTCTTCAGTTTGTGTTTTGGCTCCCAATTCCCCTCCCTCCTGACTTTCCCCTTCATTTTAGCATTTTCTTCTTTCCTTGATAAATCAGGAAACTTTCCCATTGCAGTGCACTGAGCCCTTATCAAGGGGCTTTATAAATAATAATAATGACCATGCAAAAGAAGCCATTCAGTTAACAGTATAATGACTACAGGGATTGACTCTGCTGTATATTTTTTATGGGCATAATATGTCGTTCCCATTCTGTTGCCATAATGAAAATAACAAATTAACAGAAGCATTATGCAAATTGTACTTTAAAAAATGTCATGCTTATTAGTCTATCTTAGCAAAAAGAGGAGCTGCAGCAAGAGCACTGTTAACTGCTTGGTAACCATGTTCTAAAAAAGGAGAAGCAATTCAGTTCAATGTGGTTTGGTTTAGCTTTAGGGCAATTTTCAGTGATTTCAGTGGCAATTTCTCCATGCTTAGAGGAAAGCACATCCTGTCTGTATAATAAATCCCCCACAAGACATCCTACTCTTTACTCCTGTAAAATATTTGTGTACAGCTTTTACCAGGGATTCCTTCAAGTCTTCCCCTTAAGTCAGAAACAGCTACAAATATTTATCCAAACAACAACTTCATTATGTTTTCTGCAGGAGAAAGTTCTGCTCTGTACTCTTTGACATTAAGGGACATGGGGATTTTCTTTTCCAGCATAGCCTAAACTTCATTTTGCTCCTAACCAGGAGGACCTGCAGTGAAAATCCAGCAGTGATTGTTTTCCAACAGCTTTCAGTGATTACCACTTTGTCACAAGCAATTCTTTGTCCTTGTATGAATAACTTGTCATTCACAGGAGAAGAAAAATATTTATATGAGATTCACACACTGCTGTTTTTATTAAATGCCAGCACAGTAATATAATGTAGTTACAAGATTTCCATAAAATACCATATTATTGGCATTCATCAAACTTAATTTGCAAAAGCAAAAGAAATGTCTGTATCAGATTCAGGTTGAAAAGATACAGTGCTGGGAGCTGTGTATTTTTTGCAAGACAGTCTCTTCACTGTGGATTTGCAATCAAAGAGCAGAGAGATGCTGGGAAACCACAGGCCTGGAGTGATTAAGAGGGGCAGTGTCTTGTCCCTGATGGGACGGATGGACAAGGTAGGATGAGTGTCCTCATGTTAAGGTTTTTCAAACCCCTACCTCACTGCCTGAATCACATCACCTTTCTATGCTGATGGCTGTGTAAATGCTGGATCTGCTTGAGTCTTCATTTGGTGCCAGTGGGGACCTGTGAGCTGTTTGTACATACCCAAGGAGAGCAGATGCTCTGACCTCAAAGACTAATTTAAGAAACAAAGATCATATAATTCAAAAAGAAAGAAGGGAAAGGGAAATAACCATCCACCAAGTTCAAACACAAGCCAAACTCATCACAAGTTGAAAGAAATACATTTATTTCACAGTTACTGTATTGGAATAAATATGTGAAGTCATTTTCACACAAATTTAAAACCCAATAACAATAAATGTGAGGCTCATAGAAACTTGAGATTTCCATTATGTGGAAATTATGACATCTTCAGAAGAGCTTTCTTATACTGGTATGAAACAAAGCTGATTTTTGACATTTCTCACAAAATTTAATGGCCTGAAACATTGCTTTATTGTTTCAGCTCAATCAAGGCATTCCATTTTGCTTTGATGCATTGGAATAGTTCTGGCTCATTTCATCACTGAAATTCATATATATATATATATATATAATATATATATATAAGACACTGCTTTTAAAATCAGGGTTTGGTTTTGCTTCTTAAATTAAAATGCAGACTCAAATAAACATACATTTGTATTCTAAATAGCCAGTTGGTGTTCTAACTGTATTGGTAACTAGAAGATAAGGTGATTATCACTGGCAATCTGAACTCTCAGTGACCACTGATCCCCAGGTTCCTAACTGGTAATTGCAGAACTCAGCAGTATCTTTTAAACAGAAATCTGTGTGGCCAGTGTCTATTGATGATTCATTTCAGTTAATTTACCATAGTCAGGAGAGCACGCTTAGGTCAGGAACCCAAGTCCCTTGTAGGGCTCAGGCTACTCAGGAAGTGGTAGCACACAAAAGAACTCCATGAAAGCCACCAGTTAACAAGAGGTGTCATCCAGGACTGGCTGAGATATTAGAGTCAGGAATACCAATGATGTCCAAGGTTTTCTGAAATTAGAAGCCCTAAAAACCTCCAAGGATGGGGCATCGACAACCTCCCTGGGCAACCCATTCCAGGTCCTCACCACCCTCAGAGTGAAGAATTTCCCCCTAACATCTCATCTCAATCTCCCCTCTTTTAGTTTAAAACCATTACCCCTTGTCCTCTCACTATCTTCTCTGATGAAAAGTCCCTCCCCAGCGTTCCTGGAGCCCCTTCAGGCACTGGAAGGTGCTCTAGGGTCTCCCTGGAGCCTTCTCTTCTCCAGGCTGACCAAACCCAACTCTCTCAGCCTGTCTCCAGAGCAGAGCTGCTCCAGCCATCTGATCATCTTGATGGCCTTTCTCTGGACCCTCTCCAACAGCTCCATGTCTTTCCTGTGCTGAGGGCCCCAGAACTGTACACAGAACTCCAGGGGAGGTCTCACCAGAGCAGAGCAGAGGGGCAGAATCCCCTCCCTGGCCCTGCTGGCCACACTTCTTTTGATGCAGCCCAGGACACAACTGGCTCTCTGGGCTCCAGCACACACTGGTGGCTCATGTTGAGCTTCTCATCAACTACCACCCCCCAGCATGGATTTGTGCCTGGGGCAAGACCAAAAAAAAAAAAAGGGAAGCAGGGGAAGAGAGAGAAAAAGGATGTTATATTTCTGCTCCACCAAAAGTGATCAGTGCTTTGGGAAACATGGCATGTAGGGGAGGAAAACAGGAGCTGATTTTTTTTTTGCCAGAGAAAGAGAAAAAAAAGGAGAGAGAAAACTGATCACTCTGCACTCAGGCTGAGGTGAAAAACATGGTTTTGAACTAAATTACAGGAATTTAGGCTTGGCACTGGGGAAAAAAATAAGAAATAATAATAACAGTAGTAATAATAATAACAACAACAACAATAAAAATAAATGCAAGAAACAACAAAAAAAAACAGACTCCCCCAAAAGCCACCTTTCTAGTAGCAACATAAAGGAAGTCTGGGACAGACAGGGATGGCACATTCTCCATTCTTGTCCAAAAACATTGCATGTTCTCAAAACCAGTCCAAACATCCATCACATAATAATGCAGACTAGTTCATCATGTGCATTTTCTCAGTCCTTTCCAGCTCTGTTTGCTCTGATTGTCTGGAAGACACGGGAAGGGAAGGGCATGAATAAATATTCAGAATATACTAATTTTTTCCTGGCCTAGTTCTGACTAATAAGCAAACAGGTAAAGGTCTTTCTTAGAAGGGCAAATCATTCCTGCCCACCATTTCTGCCTTGGAGATTCCTCACAAAACTTCATTGGATGCTTCTGGTCTCTGGGAAATGGAGAAGAAAGAAATCCAATCCCAATGATTCCCAGCTTGCCAGCTTCACTGCTGAAACAATGAATTATTCATGTATTTGTGACAGGGAGCAGTGAGTTTAAGGTGCAGAAATTTGCTTGGAGAACTGTCAGGTTATTGCTGGGGACAAGGACAGACTCTGTTGTGGCTGCACAGCTCTTTGTGCTGATTGCTGAGGCTGTGCCAATACTCCTATGCAAAATGCAAGTCCTACCATGTAAAAACCATTAACATCTTTTGTTTGCAGGACCTTTTGGTTTACAGATCCTGTCATCAACTTCACAGTTGTGGGGTTTACCAGTTGCTATTGGAAAATCTTAATGACCTGAAAAAATGTCAGCCAAAAACTTCTGGTAAAGCAAAATATTTCACACAGTCCCTTAGACTGTGAAAACCAAGAAGACTGAGTCAAATTAGGCTACAAGTACTTTATTTTAATGAGCAATGAAAATAAAGAGATATATTTGGCTCAAGGGCTATAACACTAGCAAGAAATTGTGGATATCACAAGAACAAACCTCAGACTCATCAGACCACAGACACTTGAAGAGACCAAAAGACTCATCCTGGTTTTGTCAATGTGCAGGAATAAGGGAGAATTATTTTAACAAACCAAGGAGTGGTTGCAAAACCCTGCAGTCAGGCACCAGGAACACGTAGCAGGGATGGACACTCTTCAAATTGCAGAGAAGAGTTATCATGAGGAGAATATTCTGCAGCTTTAACCAGTCAAGGCTTGGGGGCATGTTAGTCATATGAGCCACCAGTGTGTGCTAGAGCCCAGAGAGCCAGTTGTGTCCTGGGCTGCATCCCAAGAAGTGTGGCCAGCAGGGCCAGGGAGGGGATTCTGCCCCTCTGCTCTGCTCTGGTGCTCTGGTCAGACCCCACCTGGAATACTGTGTACAGCTCTGAGGCCCTCAGCACAGGAAAGGCACAGAGCTGTTGGAGAGGGTCCAGAGAAGGGCCACCAAGATGATCTGAGGGCTGGAGCAGCTCTGCTCTGGAGACAGGCTGAGAGAGTTGGGTTTGTTCAGCCTGGAGAAGAGAAGGCTCCAGGGAGACCTTAGAGCAGCTTCCAGTGCCTAAAGGGATTACAGGAAAAGTTAGAAAGGGACTTTTTACATGGGCTTGGAGTGGGAGGACAAGGAGGGAATATTTTTAAGCGTAGAGGGGAGATTGAAATGAGATATAAGGAAGAAATTCCTTCCTATGAGGGTGGTGAGACACTGGCCCAGGTTGCCCAGTGAAGCTGTGGATGCCCCATCCCTGGAATTGCCGAAGGCCAGGATGGATGGGGCTTGGAGCAACCTGGGCTGGTGGGAGGTGTCCCTGCTCTTGTAAAGGTGGTTGGAACTAGAGGATCTTTGAGGTCCTTTCCAACCCAAACCATTCTATGATTCTGTGCTGTCCTTCATCACATCTGACAGGGTACAAACCAAAAGCCATAAGTAACATATTTATACAATTTTTCCATATAAACACATAAAACACAGGTAATATTTCTTTAGCCAGTATAATTTTGACCTACTGCAAAGACTGTGTGAAGACCTTCCCCATGATACCTGAATATTGAGCCAGATGATGTTTCCATTGTTTTCCAGGAAGTTTTCTTACACTCCAAATACTGTCACTGAAGTAATTAATTTTGTGTACAGTAAAGTGATGTTCAGTCTAACTTGCAATTCTCTGCAATACATTTCTCTGTGCTTTAGTTATAAAGAATAATAATAATTTTGATTGTGCAAATCAGAACATATGAGGGTGACATGTTAAGATTATTTTCCCTCTGTTTAGTTCCAATGCCATCCCTATCATACACAGATCACAATATGATATAATGATACAAAAAAAATCTTTTCATGAAAAACAAAGAGAGCTTGATCTCTTTAGATCAACAAAAAGAAAGTTAAAGGGTCTTTTTAACTGCCTAATTCAACCCTTTTAAAATTCTCTCTCAGTGTTCTGCTAAACTGAAAGTCCTTTTTACAAAATATCTTTTCCCTTCATAAAAGTTTATATTCTCATAATAGTCCCTGTAACTTCCTTTTTGTTGATCTAAAGAGATCAAGCTCATTTTGGTTTTAATTAAAAGATCATTTGGTTTCCTATGTCTCTCCTTGTTGCCAGTAAAGGGTGGGTAAGGAAGAGCATCTACCAATGGCCAGGAGATTAACTTTGGCAAGTCTGGAGGGAAATGATGTTAAGACTTTTAATTGCAAGAGTAGTGAAGCACTAAAACTTACTAAAGTTGCAGTGGATTCTCCATTACTGGGCAGGGGGGAAATGGTTTCCTTAAATTTTAAGGTATTGTTCAAACAACAATGAACTCCAAGAAAACCACTGGTTTGTCTTCTATGGAAAATCAAATAAAGTAATTTCAGTTGCTCCTTCTGGTTGTATGCTGGGTGAATTTGTCATGGATATCAACTCCAGACTGGTCAGAGTTAGCCTTTTTGCTGCTGTGTCCTCCCTCTGACCTGCTAGAGGGGAAGGAAGAAGAGCACCATGAGACTTTTGGACATTGTTGAACAAAGGCAGTTCATGCTTCCTCCAGAAACAGGTAAATAAAAATGAACTAATAAAACTAGATTAGAATATTCTAGCAGTATGTCTAGGATTGTAACATCTGAGAAAAAAAAAAAAAAATACAAGCAAGGAGCCAACTCCATGTCCCCAGGACTCAGAGTGTCACCTACTTCACCTCTTTCCCATACAAGATGAATAGCACAGCACTGGACCCAGAGCTGGTATATTTATTTCCAGGTACTTTTCATCATGTGCAAAGTTTTCACTCAGCCCAAAAATGAAGACAGTCATTTCAAATCACAACAGTCTAATGCCCATTACTTCGTCAAGCATTTGTCACAGTAACATTAATCCCGATGAGTTAATGTCTGGTATTAAGATCACCATCTTCATGCTATTTTTGTTGCTGCTCCGTGCTCAGTAAACTCAGCCTTTGCTGTGAAAGAACATTTTAAACAAGCAATCTCATGCTTGCAAGGCTGTGTGAACACCACATCAAGCATTAAATGGGGTAATTGCTAAAGTGGGATCCAACCATTGTGGTGGTGAAGCTGAGAATCACCAGACTGCAGCAAGCTGAGAGTAGACAGAATTGAATAAATGTCACGGTGCCTTAACTCACAGTGGGACAGACCAGGTGGTTTTGAAAGAGTCCACTGTTATACCCAAGACAGGGAGAGCAACAAGTAAGCCCAGTGAGTATTGCTGATGTGCTCAGAAGTACAGGGAAGTCACATTTGCAGTCAGCATCCCTACATACGTCCAGTCTTCAGAGAACCTTCTTCTCCACCTTCACACCCCTCTGGGAGGTGGGGGATTAGCATCCTCATCAGGAAGGTGAAGAAGGAGGAGTGGATGTTGGAAGATAAATGACTTCATAGTATGTCAGAGTTGCTTCTGAATGTCACAAGGATGAAGACTCAAAACCTCCCCAGATAACAAGCTCCAGAGTTTGACCACTCTACCTGTGAATTAACTTCTTCCTTATATTTATAGGAATTCTCTGTATTTCACTTTGTTCCCGTTGTCTCCTGTCCAGGTCACTGGGCACTACTAAGAAGAGTCAGGCTCTGTCTTCTTGACTCCTCCAAATTGGGTATTTACTTACATTAATAAGATGTTGGCCCTCTTTGTGGCAAGGGCAAATTGCTAGCTCCTCTGTTGTCCACCAGGACCCTCAGGTCTTTCTCTGCAAAGCTGCTTTCCAGCCAACCAGCCCCAGCTCATGCTGGCACAGCCTTCCTGCCACCCTGGCTTATGTTTCTGCATGTGGGGATGGACAAGTCTTGACCTTTGAGGAGGTGATCCTTAAAAGTCCCTCAGTAAGCACTGGAGACATTTGCCATCAGCAAGTATTTCCACAAAGGAAGAGGCAGACAGGCCTTCAGGAGCAGGTGGCCAGAAGGAAGAACATGTCCAAAAGCTGTCCCTTTGCCTTATCACAATACATCTGATAGCATGTGTCAACATTGTTATGAACACAGGCTGCTCATGTCTGGCCAGCTTAGAGCTCAGGCAGAATGAGACGGGGTGTCTTGACTTCTGTTGGTGTGGTTTTATGTCAGTTAAATTCAGGATTTAGATGCTTTCATGTTCAAACCATGTCAGACTCTGCCAGGTGATGTGCCTTCTCTGTTATTCAGAAAGGTCTATGTGATGGCTGGGATGAGAGTCCAGCTCTTTGCTCCTCAATGTCTGGGCTGCTACATTTATTCCATTTCTAGAACAGCTGATGGATCTGCAGAAATATTCTCCAAACCCAGAAAAGCCAGAATAAGATCACCAGACACTGCTGTTTAACACAGATTTTACTGTCCTTCCAGCTTCAAAATAAGTTCATTAGTTTTTATCCAGGACATGATATCTACCCTAGCTCAACTCAGTTAAGTTGCATCCCCCCAGAAAGTCTGCAGTTTCAGTCTTAGATCCTAAAATGCAAAATAATGGGCAGCCTTCCAGATCTCCCTGCCATGCTGGGCCAGGCAAAGGCAGCAAAATCTCCTTTCACTGGCCCAGCACAAGGAACCTACATCTGAATCCCAGAAAAGATCTCCAAAAACACCATGGATGAGTCAAGATCTTCCTGTTGCTGCATAACAAAGTGAGAATGAAAACCATGGGTTTTTTCCTCATGCTCTCAGGACCTAACATTAACTAAGTTTTGTTCTTCAACCAACTGGTTCCTGCTTGACATTTACCTGTAGCTTTGGCTCCAAAAGTCTATTTGCACTGTCTATTCTGTTTTCCTGAAGGGAAACACCATCTGTATTTCCCATTGTTTGATGATTAGCTACAAGGAGTAGCACACAATGCTTTTTCAGGTGTTTGCATAAAAGTTCACCAGGTTTTGTTGCTTGAGTACTATAGAGCTTCTAATTCATCCAAAATGTTCTGTCCTAAGGAGCTTGTTTTCTCCCAGTGGCACTGGTTTCCAGCTACAATACTGTTCAGCCACGGGGTGCCAGTATCAGGAGTGTCTGTGCAAAGCACATTGAGGTCCATTGTGTTAGCAAAAGCCCAGGCTCAGATCACAACTCCCTGTTTGCAAAAGCTGTGGCTCATTATTCTTGCCCCATATTTGTTAACTGCTCTTGGCACGACAAAAATGGCAAAAATACATACAGAAAAAAAACCAAACAAACAATGTGGGAGTTTTCCATGCTGAGAAAACAATATTCAAAACTGTATTTCACTGTGATACCCATAAGACTGGTTTTAGTATCTCTGAAAAGAACCCTGGAAAGGACCTTTGGAGATCTAATCCAACCCCAATGCCTTTATCTGGCCTGAATCTCCCCTCATTTAGTTTAAAGCAATCACCCCTTGTTCTATCACTACAGGCCTTGCTAAAAGGTTTGTCCCCATCTTTCTTATAGGCCCCCTTTAATTTTTAAAGGCTACTTTAAGGTCTCCCCAGAGCCTTCTCTTCTCCAGGCTGAACAGCCCCAACTCTCTCAGCCTGTCTCCAGAGCAGAGCTGCTCCAGCCCTCTGATCATCTCTGTGGCCTTCTCTGGACTTGCTCCAACATGTCCATGTCTTTCTGTGCTGAGGGCTCAGAACTGGACAGAGAACTGCACAGAGGTTCTCAAAAGAGTGAGGAGCAGAATCATGTCCCTTGTCCTGCTGGCCATGCTTCTTTAGGTGCAGCCATGGACATTCTTGGCCACCTGGGCTTGTTTTCAACAATGCTACCGATTTCAGTTATTGTTAAGGGCAGAAATTTGAGGTGAGACACATAACATGTATGTGCTTTGTAAGGCATGTAGCTATGGACTTGACAACAAGAGCTATCTTCACCCAGGTGGGATGACAGGGCTGGCAGTTGAGTCCAGGTTCACATCAGTGCTGTGGACTACAGGATTTTTGCCCTGTGCAGCTACTGCTGCTTCTCTCCTCCAATAGTTCACTTCTCTTCCTGTCAAGGGTCATAAAATTAGCTCAGTAAGAGACTTGCCAGTTGTGTATTCGTTGCCTGGGTGACTAGAAATGCATTTAATTGCTGCTTAGACAGCAAGACCCAACAGTCCAAAGACAAAGGGTTCCCCTTCAACCTAACATCCACCTTTATGAATCACTAACTTGCATTTCCTTATTGGTTCCTCTCTTGTGGATGTGCTACAATTCACCATGCAGAGTACATTCTGACCTGCCATAGAATCATAGAATCATAGGATGGTCAAGGTTGGAAGGAACCTTAAGGATCATCAGGTTCCAGCCTCCCTGCTATGAGCAGGGACTTGCACTAGACCAGGCTGGACCTACACCTGGAGTTACAGCAGCCTGCAAATTGCCTCTGCACTAAACTAGTTAAGTAGAAGCATCCTGGATGTGCTGGGCATGACCTCCAGTAAACACTGCCTGTGTCCTCACTCTAACCATGGCACTTCAGCACAAACCCTTTATGATTAACTTGTACAACTTCACTTTTTGTCACATTTTGTGCCACGAGGTGCAGTTTCAGCCACCTAAGTGCAAGGAGCTGCTGCTGTTTGAGACTGATGTGCTGGGCATCTGCACAGGATGGACTGCTATGACAGAAAACCTGCTGGCCATGCAAACCCTTCTGCAGAAGCACCTGGAGGCCAAGGGAGATACTCAAAGGCATCTCAAATGGCACAAGACAGCTGTGCATGGAGCCTGCAATAATCATTTACAGTCAACCAGGCACAGGCTACATGGAAAAATGGGACCTTGGCAACTGTGCAAATATTGCTTTGGTTTCACCTTGTATTTTGTTCCTGTAGACACTTCAGATTTGCACATTCCCCTACAGTCTGAAAGGAGGAGAGTCAAGAGAATCAGATACACCAGGAACCTCCCCAACCTTGATATCAAAGTACCCACAGTCTGTTTGGGCCTGGCCTGGCAAAGCTGTCACTGTGATAATGCTCCTCCTGGCAGCAGAAAACCAGAGCACAGTGAAACCAGGTGAAAATAACACAATAAAGATAAGGGTAAACATATAAAAGAAATTTAAAAAATAAGGCAATCACATGAGGTTTTATGTCACCTCATATTTTTTTTAATATCCAAATCTTGTCAGTTTAGGGATGAACAAAAGTCACCCCCATGGTTTATATTTTTCTAAGAGAAGTTATTAATCTGTTTAAATTGCTCCAGACTGTAATTATTACCCTTTACTGTGAAACTAAAGCTTGAGAATTTTTGCTCTTTCTTATTATTTACTGAAGCTGTCCCTGACTCAGTAGTAATCTCATAAGAAAAACTGTAATCAATATCTTAAGATGGAATTTTTTGGAAGAAAATTAACTTTTATTCCACAGAAACCTGTACATTTTTTTTTTGTTTTAGTGAGCCTTGTCTCTCTGATTCCCTGTTCCCTTTTCATTTAATTTCAAATCAGAAGCGATGAAGTGTTTTGTTTGGGCTGAGTAAATGGCAAATGGTGTGTTTATTGATTTTTTACCTCTCTTCACACCTCAAAAGCTGCCTGCCTGCTCAAGGCCAGGTCGCAGCACACTTACTTCTGCAGCAAACACCTGCTCCATTGTTGAACCATAAACTCTCCGGGACAGACAGTCTCTTCCATCATGTCCCAAGGGTTGCCCCTTCCCTCCTTTTGCCAAAGAGAACCTGATGTAACACAAATCTCTAGAGGAAAGTCTGATAAGATTAAGTAATGCTTTACATCCTACTAACACCATGCAGAAACTTGCTGGAACTTGGTAGAGTTTTAGCTGGAGTTCCTACACTTAACACAACAATGAAGTGCACCCAGCTGGTACCACTTGCCTCTTACTTGCCCCCATGGGGGGATGGAATCTTTTTGGGTGCAAATAGCTCTATAATAGACACAAAGCAATAGATTATAAATGCAGAAAATATTATAAGAGGACTTTTGCTTGAGCAGCCAATCTACAAATATGAACCCAAACAAAAGTTATGCAAAAGGGAAACCTCAAACCCCTTGAAATTGTCAACAAATAAGTCAGAAAGACCTTGAAAGAATAAGATCACAAACCAACACAGACTCTTTGTCCACCCACCAAGGAACTGCTCCCAGAAGGATAATTAGAAGAACACGGAAGAGGTTAACAGGATTCTGGACAGTCTGGTGGGGCTTCACAGTCCTTCAGGGCTCCTCGTGCTGAGGTGGCAGTGCTGGTGCCACCAGCACCCCTGCCTTGATGGATGGGGTGTGCCCTGCTTCCCCATCCCAGGGGCTGAGGACAGTTTGGGAAGTGCAGGAGCAGCTAGGGGTTATCTGAGGAGCCAGGGGACAGCAGAGACCCATCAACACCATGGAGTGGGCAAACCCATGTTCATCCAGCCCCTGAGCTCCAGCTTTAGCTTTCCCTTCCCAGTTCCGTGCAGGGGCAATGCCAGGCTGTGCCCACCAAAGCTGAGGGCAGGTGGGTGCTGCACTGGCACAACACTGCTCCTGGGGCTGATAAGGAGCATTCCAGGAACAGAAGGTGTTGCCCAAGAGAGCACAAGCCTTGTCAGCTCCAAACAGAAACTGCTTTTGAAGCAAGAGGACAAACTGCAGCAGCCAGAGTTGTGAAAAGCCTTGACAAAACATTTAATGGGGAGAAAAAGAGACAGGTTGCCAATTGCTGGAGTCTTCCTAATTCAGGTTATTAGATGGTTACTGCCACTGCTATTAAAAAGACATGATTTTCTGAGTGATGTAAGCAAGGAAGGGCTGGAACACACCCACAGGATTTCCATGTGCTTTTAGCTCTGTTAATGGAGGAAAAAAAA
>NW_009951940.1:335663-353362 GCF_000747805.2 Chaetura pelagica
AAGAAGTGTGGCCAGCAGGGCCAGGGAGGGGATTCTGCCCCTCTGCTCTGCTCTGGTGCTCTGGTCAGACCCCACCTGGAATACTGTGTACAGCTCTGAGGCCCTCAGCACAGGAAAGGCACAGAGCTGTTGGAGAGGGTCCAGAGAAGGGCCAACAAGATGATCTGAGGGCTGGGGCAGCTCTGCTCTGGAGACAGGCTGAGAGAGTTGGGTTTGTTCAGCCTGGAGAAGAGAAGGCTCCAGGGAGACCTTAGAGCAGCTTCCAGTGCCTAAAGGGATTACAGGAAAAGTTAGAAAGGGACTTTTTACATGGGCTTGGAGTGGGAGGACAAGGAGGGAATATTTTTAAGCGTAGAGGGGAGATTGAAATGAGATATAAGGAAGAAATTCCTTCATATGAGAGTGGTGAGACACTGGCCCAGGTTGCCCAGTGAAGCTGTGGATGCCCCATCCCTGGAATTGCCGAAGGCCAGGATGGATGGGGCTTGGAGCAACCTGGGCTGGTGGGAGGTATCCCTGCTCTTGTAAAGGTGGTTGGAACTAGAGGATCTTTGAGGTCCTTTCCAACTCAAACCATTCTATGATTCTGTGCTGTCCTTCATCACATCTGACAGGGTACAAACCAAAAGCCATAAGTAACATATTTATACAATTTTTCCATATAAACACATAAAACACAGGTAATATTTCTTTAGCCAGTATAATTTTGACCTACTGCAAAGACTGTGTGAAGACCTTCCCCATGATACCTGAATATTGAGCCAGATGATGTTTCCATTGTTTTCCAGGAAGTTTTCTTACACTCCAAATACTGTCACTGAAGTAATTAATTTTGTGTACAGTAAAGTGATGTTCAGTCTAACTTGCAATTCTCTGCAATACATTTCTCTGTGCTTTAGTTATAAAGAATAATAATAATTTTGATTGTGCAAATCAGAACATATGAGGGTGACATGTTAAGATTATTTTCCCTCTGTTTAGTTCCAATGCCATCCCTATCATACACAGATCACAATATGATATAATGATACAAAAAAAATCTTTTCATGAAAAACAAAGAGAGCTTGATCTCTTTAGATCAACAAAAAGAAAGTTAAAGGGTCTTTTTAACTGCCTAATTCAACCCTTTTAAAATTCTCTCTCAGTGTTCTGCTAAACTGAAAGTCCTTGTTACAAAATATCTTTTCCCTTCATAAAAGTTTATATTCTTATAATAGTCCCTGTAACTTCCTTTTTGTTGATCTAAAGAGATCAAGCTCATTTTGGTTTTAATTAAAAGATCATTTGGTTTCCTATGTCTCTCCTTGTTGCCAGTAAAGGGTGGGTAAGGAAGAGCATCTACCAATGGCCAGGAGATTAACTTTGGCAAGTCTGGAGGGAAATGATGTTAAGACTTTTAATTGCAAGAGTAGTGAAGCACTAAAACTTACTAAAGTTGCAGTGGATTCTCCATTACTGGGCAGGGGGGAAATGGTTTCCTTAAATTTTAAGGTATTGTTCAAACAACAATGAACTCCAAGAAAACCACTGGTTTGTCTTCTATGGAAAATCAAATAAAGTAATTTCAGTTGCTCCTTCTGGTTGTATGCTGGGTGAATTTGTCATGGATATCAACTCCAGACTGGTCAGAGTTAGCCTTTTTGCTGCTGTGTCCTCCCTCTGACCTGCTAGAGGGGAAGGAAGAAGAGCACCATGAGACTTTTGGACATTGTTGAACAAAGGCAGTTCATGCTTCCTCCAGAAACAGGTAAATAAAAATGAACTAATAAAACTAGATTAGAATATTCTAGCAGTATGTCTAGGATTGTAACATCTGAGAAAAAAAAAAAAAAAATACAAGCAAGGAGCCAACTCCATGTCCCCAGGACTCAGAGTGTCACCTACTTCATCTCTTTTCCATACAAGATGAATAGCACAGCACTGGACCCAGAGCTGGTATATTTATTTCCAGGTACTTTTCATCATGTGCAAAGTTTTCACTCAGCCCAAAAATGAAGACAGTCATTTCAAATCACAACAGTCTAATGCCCATTACTTCGTCAAGCATTTGTCACAGTAACATTAATCCCGATGAGTTAATGTCTGGTATTAAGATCACCATCTTCATGCTATTTTTGTTGCTGCTCCGTGCTCAGTAAACTCAGCCTTTGCTGTGAAAGAACATTTTAAACAAGCAATCTCATGCTTGCAAGGCTGTGTGAACACCACATCAAGCATTAAATGGGGTAATTGCTAAAGTGGGATCCAACCATTGTGGTGGTGAAGCTGAGAATCACCAGACTGCAGCAAGCTGAGAGTAGACAGAATTGAATAAATGTCACGGTGCCTTAACTCACAGTGGGACAGACCAGGTGGTTTTGAAAGAGTCCACTGTTATACCCAAGACAGGGAGAGCAACAAGTAAGCCCAGTGAGTATTGCTGATGTGCTCAGAAGTACAGGGAAGTCACATTTGCAGTCAGCATCCCTACATACGTCCAGTCTTCAGAGAACCTTCTTCTCCACCTTCACACCCCTCTGGGAGGTGGGGGATTAGCATCCTCATCAGGAAGGTGAAGAAGGAGGAGTGGATGTTGGAAGATAAATGACTTCATAGTATGTCAGAGTTGCTTCTGAATGTCACAAGGATGAAGACTCAAAACCTCCCCAGATAACAAGCTCCAGAGTTTGACCACTCTACCTGTGAATTAACTTCTTCCTTATATTTATAGGAATTCTCTGTATTTCACTTTGTTCCCGTTGTCTCCTGTCCAGGTCACTGGGCACTACTAAGAAGAGTCAGGCTCTGTCTTCTTGACTCCTCCAAATTGGGTATTTACTTACATTAATAAGATGTTGGCCCTCTTTGTGGCAAGGGCAAATTGCTAGCTCCTCTGTTGTCCACCAGGACCCTCAGGTCTTTCTCTGCAAAGCTGCTTTCCAGCCAACCAGCCCCAGCTCATGCTGGCACAGCCTTCCTGCCACCCTGGCTTATGTTTCTGCATGTGGGGATGGACAAGTCTTGACCTTTGAGGAGGTGATCCTTAAAAGTCCCTCAGTAAGCACTGGAGACATTTGCCATCAGCAAGTATTTCCACAAAGGAAGAGGCAGACAGGCCTTCAGGAGCAGGTGGCCAGAAGGAAGAACATGTCCAAAAGCTGTCCCTTTGCCTTATCACAATACATCTGATAGCATGTGTCAACATTGTTATGAACACAGGCTGCTCATGTCTGGCCAGCTTAGAGCTCAGGCAGAATGAGACGGGGGGTCTTGACTTCTGTTGGTGTGGGTTTATGTCAGTTAAATTCAGGATTTAGATGCTTTCATGTTCAAACCATGTCAGACTCTGCCAGGTGATGTGCCTTCTCTGTTATTCAGAAAGGTCTATGTGATGGCTGGGATGAGAGTCCAGCTCTTTGCTCCTCAATGTCTGGGCTGCTATATTTATTCCATTTCTAGAACAGCTGATGGATCTGCAGAAATATTCTCCAAACCCAGAAAAGCCAGAATAAGATCACCAGACACTGCTGTTTAACACAGATTTTACTGTCCTTCCAGCTTCAAAATAAGTTCATTAGTTTTTATCCAGGACATGATATCTACCCTAGCTCAACTCAGTTAAGTTGCATCCCCCCAGAAAGTCTGCAGTTTCAGTCTTAGATCCTAAAATGCAAAATAATGGGCAGCCTTCCAGATCTCCCTGCCATGCTGGGCCAGGCAAAGGCAGCAAAATCTCCTTTCACTGGCCCAGCACAAGGAACCTACATCTGAATCCCAGAAAAGATCTCCAAAAACACCATGGATGAGTCAAGATCTTCCTGTTGCTGCATAACAAAGTGAGAATGAAAACCATGGGTTTTTTCCTCATGCTCTCAGGACCTAACATTAACTAAGTTCTGTTCTTCAACCAACTGGTTCCTGCTTGACATTTATCTGTAGCTTTGGCTCCAAAAGTCTATTTGCACTGTCTGTTCTGTTTTCCTGAAGGGAAACACCATCTGTATTTCCCATTGTTTGTTGATTAGCTACAAGGAGTAGCACACAATGCTTTTTCAGGTGTTTGCATAAAAGTTCACCAGGTTTTGTTGCTTGAGTACTATAAAGCTTCTAATTCATCCAAAATGTTCTGTCCTAAGGAGCTTGTTTTCTCCCAGTGGCACTGGTTTCCAGCTACAATACTGTTCAGCCACGGGGTGCCAGTATCAGGAGTGTCTGTGCAAAGCACATTGAGGTCCATTGTGTTAGCAAAAGCCCAGGCTCAGATCACAACCCCCTGTTTGCAAAAACTGTGGCTCATTTTTCTTGCCTCATATTTGTTAACTGCTCTTGGCACGACAAAAATGGCAAAAATACATACAGAAAAAAAACCAAACAAACAATGTGGGAGTTTTCCATGCTGAGAAAACAATATTCAAAACTGTATTTCACTGTGATACCCATAAGACTGGTTTTAGTATCTCTGAAAAGAACCCTGGAAAGGACCTTTGGAGATCTAATCCAACCCCAATGCCATTATCTGGCCTGAATCTCCCCTCATTTAGTTTAAAGCAATCACCCCTTGTTCTATCACTACAGGCCTTGCTAAAAGGTTTGTCCCCATCTTTCTTATAGGCCCCCTTTAATTTTTAAAGGCTACTTTAAGGTCTCCCCAGAGCCTTCTCTTCTCCAGGCTGAACAGCCCCAACTCTCTCAGCCTGTCTCCAGAGCAGAGCTGCTCCAGCCCTCTGATCATCTCTGTGGCCTTCTCTGGACTTGCTCCAACATGTCCATGTCTTTCTGTGCTGAGGGCTCAGAACTGGACAGAGAACTGCACAGAGGTTCTCAAAAGAGTGAGGAGCAGAATCATGTCCCTTGTCCTGCTGGCCATGCTTCTTTAGGTGCAGCCATGGACATTCTTGGCCACCTGGGCTTGTTTTCAACAATGCTACCGATTTCAGTTATTGTTAAGGGCAGAAATTTGAGGTGAGACACATAACATGTATGTGCTTTGTAAGGCATGTAGCTATGGACTTGACAACAAGAGCTATCTTCACCCAGGTGGGATGACAGGGCTGGCAGTTGAGTCCAGGTTCACATCAGTGCTGTGGACTACAGGATTTTTGCCCTGTGCAGCTACTGCTGCTTCTCTCCTCCAATAGTTCACTTCTCTTCCTGTCAAGGGTCATAAAATTAGCTCAATAAGAGACTTGCCAGTTGTGTATTTGTTGCCTGGGTGACTAGAAATGCATTTAATTGCTGCTTAGACAGCAAGACCCAACAGTCCAAAGACAAAGGGTTCCCCTTCAACCTAACATCCACCTTTATGAATCACTAACTTGCATTTCCTTATTGGTTCCTCTCTTGTGGATGTGCTACAATTCACCATGCAGAGTACATTCTGACCTGCCATAGAATCATAGAATCATAGGATGGTCAAGGTTGGAAGGAACCTTAAGGATCATCAGGTTCCAGCCTCCCTGCTATGAGCAGGGACTTGCACTAGACCAGGCTGGACCTACACCTGGAGTTACAGCAGCCTGCAAATTGCCTCTGCACTAAACTAGTTAAGTAGAAGCATCCTGGATGTGCTGGGCATGACCTCCAGTAAACACTGCCTGTGTCCTCACTCTAACCATGGCACTTCAGCACAAACCCTTTATGATTAACTTGTACAACTTTACTTTTTGTCACATTTTGTGCCACGAGGTGCAGTTTCAGCCACCTAAGTGCAAGGAGCTGCTGCTGTTTGAGACTGATGTGCTGGGCATCTGCACAGGATGGACTGCTATGACAGAAAACCTGCTGGCCATGCAAACCCTTCTGTAGAAGCACCTGGAGGCCAAGGGAGATACTCAAAGGCATCTCAAATGGCACAAGACAGCTGTGCATGGAGCCTGCAATAATCATTTACAGTCAACCAGGCACAGGCTACATGGAAAAATGGGACCTTGGCAACTGTGCAAATATTGCTTTGGTTTCACCTTGTATTTTGTTCCTGCAGACACTTCAGATTTGCACATTCCCCTACAGTCTGAAAGGAGGAGAGTCAAGAGAATCAGATACACCAGGAACCTCCCCAACCTTGATATCAAAGTACCCACAGTCTGTTTGGGCCTGGCCTGGCAAAGCTGTCACTGTGATAATGCTCCTCCTGGCAGCAGAAAACCAGAGCACAGTGAAACCAGGTGAAAATAATACAATAAAGATAAGGGTAAACATATAAAAGAAATTTAAAAAATAAGGCAATCACATGAGGTTTTATGTCACCTCATATTTTTTTTAATATCCAAATCTTGTCAGTTTAGGGATGAACAAAAGTCACCCCCATGGTTTATATTTTTCTAAGAGAAGTTATTAATCTGTTTAAATTGCTCCAGACTGTAATTATTACCCTTTACTGTGAAACTAAAGCTTGAGAATTTTTGCTCTTTCTTATTATTTACTGAAGCTGTCCCTGACTCAGTAGTAATCTCATAAGAAAAACTGTAATCAATATCTTATGATGGAATTTTTTGGAAGAAAATTAACTTTTATTCCACAGAAACCTGTACATTTTTTTTTGTTTTAGTGAGCCTTGTCTCTCTGATTACCTGTTCCCTTTTCATTTAATTTCAAATCAGAAACCAGATCCTATGCTTTATTTTGAAAGGAAGTAAAAGAAATGGAATTTTTTAGATGAAGAGGAATGTCTATACGTACAGTGGAAGTAAGGGGGACCCAAGACACATGAATGGTCTCTCCTGGCTGACATGAGGCAGGTGTGGCTGAGGGCACCTCTTTTTCTGCAGTGATGGCTGTTCTGTGCCTTTTGCTGAAAAAAAAATGGGTAAGTTTTGTTGCAGCTGAAATAATGCTCAGAGGAACAGGCACAAGAAATGAACTGTGGAGAAATCCTGAACTTTTGTCCACGTTGATTCCTGTAAACAACATTCCAGACAGGGAGAGCTCACAGCCCCTCTTCTTAACCCCATGTAAAGATGGAAAAATTCAAATTCCAGAGCAAACCTCTTGCTGTCAACATGATTTTCCTGAGTTATTGCCATAGAATCATAGAATCATGGAATGTTTAAGGTTAGAAGGGACCTTAAAGATCATCAGGTTCCAACCTCCCTGCTATGAGCAGGGACACCTCCCACCAGACCAGGCTGCACAAGCCTCATCCAACCTGCCCTTGAACACCTCCAGGGATGGGGCTTCCACAGCCTCCCTGGGCAACCTGTTCCAGTGCCTTCCTACCCTCATGGGAAAGAATTATCTTCAGTTAGCACTAAAAAATTGTTTGTTTGTTTGTTTTTTCCCCCGTTCAGGTAAAATTGGATAGAAAGAACTGCAATGTGTAACCAAAATGAATGACCAACACCTAGGAGTCAATCCATAAAATAACAAAAGTCAAGAAGATGTTATAACTGAAGGGCAGTAAGATTACAGTAAGGAAGCTTTAAAATCATTGAATAAACCTTTAGCACAACCTCCATTAAATAAAAAAAATATGTGGAGCTAGAAAGAGCCAACAAATTTTGCATAGAATTATGTCATGTGTTAAAATAATAGAAATTAAATGGAGTAGTTTCCAGCAAGGATAGAAGACTGAATTGAAGTGTGATGGATGGGTTCTGAGAGATGAAACTAATTGGAATAAAAGAGGCAGAAGGATGAAATGACAACAAGAATCTATTTAGAACTGTGAGTATGCTTGATGGAAAAAGGAAATGGGAAAAGTAGCAGACTGAAACTGCAGAGTAGGAGGCATCTTCACTGTCATGTTGATGCTCTCTCAATTTGATGCTCAGGTTCACACAGTCACTGTGCATTTCAGGTCCTTTCTGAGGCACACATGTTTGGGAAGAGGAATCAAAAGCAAAGAATCACAGAATCATAGAATGGGTTGGGTTGGAAGAGACCTTAAAGATCATAGAGATCCAACCCCCTGCATGGGCAGGGACACCTCCCACCAGACCAGGTTGCTCCAAGCCTCATTCAACCTGCCCTTCAACAATTCCAGGGATGGGGCCTCCATAACTTCCCTGGGCAACCTGGGCCAGGGTCTCATCACCCTCACAGTCAAGAATTTCTTCCTAATGTCTCAACTAGACCTCCCCTCTTCCAGTTTTAACTCCATTCCCCCTTGTTCTCTAGCTATAGGCCCTCTTGAGAAGTCTCTCCTCAGATTTTCTGTAGAAGTCAATGTTCATTTTATGAACTCTGTGTCTTTGTTTACAGACAAGACTGAGCCAGACCTGACTTCCACTCTGGCTTCCACCAGCCTCCCGCTTTCAACTCACAGCACCCATGAGCACCAAGGAAGCCAAACTCACATGGCACAGCCCACTGGGTCGTAGGCCACAAGCCCATGGGGATCCTGCATCAAAATAACCTTCTTCTGAAGAAGCTTTTCCAAGATTTGCCACATTACCAACAGAGCAGACTGATAAATTTAGCACCTTCATTTCTTGTTTTCTTGCCCCGGTGAAGTAGCCAGAGGCAAAGCCCTTCCCTGCTGTGCCCTCCACAAACTCACAACTCAATCAGTTATTGCTGACAGGGGTTTACAGTCTACATGAGGCTTTTATGACTCTTTTCTTTTTCACAGGGGTAGATGATATTTACAGTGGTTTTGGCAGCTGTGGGGAAAAAGAGACTGAAAATTTATGATACCCTTCCCACCCTGCAGTGTCCAGAACATTTTCAGTGTCTGGAAATGCTCAGCAGTTCAGAGGAAGGAGCTCTGAAATGATCTGGGTATAGAAGCCAACATTTGCTTCATGTTCTGTTAATATTTAAATGACAAATCTGTCAACAGATTAATTGGCACTGTCACTTCCCAGCAGTTTTATGGGTACTTCAAACCACTCGCAGTCTATTGCTAAAAGAAATCATGTAGCATTTAAATATGTATGCATAGGAGATAACAGGAATATTAAGCATCCTGAAGAAAAGCTGCAATTGCTGTCATGCTGCTTGTGCTGAACTCCCAATGCTTCCTTCTTCCTCCTGAGAAGTGTTGGGTCAGAAGTATTTAAAAATTACTTGGGCACTTCTTCCCGTGGCAGTGAAGCTATTGACACGTAGGGATACATGAAATGGAATGAGCAAGGTAGGAGAGAGGACATTGGAGAATGCAAGGAGCCTTTTTCTACATCCTGGTGTCTTCTCTTTCAGGAACACAAATTGGATCTCATTGCAAGCAATTAATTGTAGCACTCAGGCCTATCCAAGTCACTGCAGCTTGAAAGAGGATTCATTTCAACTGCCTAACCATCCAATCTTTAGGCAATTATTGCAATCAGTTAACCAGACTCCTTCAGAAGATGTAGAAGTTGCAGAAAAAAAAGCAGTTCTTAGATCCCTATTTCAAGGATGCAAGGGATCATTCTCAAAAACTCTTTTTTCCACTCACTATTGAGAGAAAACATTGATAGTTAAATGTGAATTGATGCCTAAAAGCTGAAGTTAGGTGAAAAGAATCTTACCTCAGGTAGGGGGCCATGAAAGATGATCAGAGGGATGGAGCACCTTTCCTGTGAAGATAGGTAGAGAGAGTTGGGGTTGTTGTTGGAGAAGAGAAGGCTCTGGGGAGACCTTGGAGCACCTTCCAGTACCTGAAGGGGCTACAGGAAAGCTGGGGAGGGGCTTTTTACAAGGGCATGGGGTGATAGGATGAAAGGGAATGATTTTAAACTGAAAGAGGAGAGATTTAGGTTAGACATTAGGAAGAAATTCCTTCTTGTGACGGTGGTGAGACCCTGGCCCAGGTTGCCCAGAGAAGTTGTGGCTGCCCCATCACTGGAAGTGTTGAAGGGCAGGTTGGATGGGGCTTGGAGCAACCTGGTCTGGTGGGAGGTGTCCCTGCCCATGCAGGGGGGTTGGAACTGAATGATCTTTAAGAGCCCTTCCAACACAAACCATTCTGTGACTCTATCTGGCATCACACAAACCCCAGTTACTAAAATACTTCATGACTTTCCCACCTCTGCTGTGACAGGCACATCACAGTTAATGATGGGAAGAACTCAGGGAGGTGGGCATGGGCTCAATGCATGGGCTTGCTCAGACATGTGATCAGAGCCCATAGGTCTGGTGAAATTTTGGAAGAGTGATAGGAGCCTGCTCGTGCATAATCCCCTGGCTCCATTCCATTAGCTAAGCAGGCACCTGTTTCAAGAGCAGTGATGTAGCCTTATCTGCTCTGCAGAGAGATAAGATCCAGAAAATGGGTGGCAGAGAAAGTAAAAGGGACAAAGAAAAGGAGGTTGCAGCCACTAATTGATCCTTAAAAGCATACATTTCCTTTGTTCTCATTCCCTGGTGCATTCATTAGTTTGCACTTAGCACCATTCTTTGGTCAAATGTTCAGTGGTGAAATAAATTGCAGCAATTTATTCAAGAACTCATAAAATACTGTTTTATTTCCACCATTTTAACTATACAATCCATGAAAGCAGTTACACTTTGAAAGAAAAATAATCTTCTTCCCAGTACCCAGAGCTTTTTAGAGGAAACTCACATAAATACTTGTGTGTGCAGGTGGGTGGCAATGTAAGAGATACAACAATTCATAGAATTATAGAATCATGAAATGGTGAAGGTTGGAAGGGACCTTAAAGACCATCAGGTTCCAACCCCCCTGCCATGAGCATGGACACCTCCCACCAGAGCAGGCTGCACAAGCCCCATCCAACCTGCCCTTGGACATCTCCAGGGATGGGGCTTCCACAGCCTCCCTGGGCAACCTGTGCCAGTGCCTTCCTACCCTCATGGGGAAGAATTTCTTCCTATATCTAACCTAAATCTACCCCCTTTCAGTTTAAAACATTACTCCTTGTCCTATCACTGCCCTCTCTGGTGAGAAGTTTCTCTCCATATTTCATGTAAGCCTCCTTTGGGCATCAGAAGGCCACTCTAAGGTCTCCCTAGAGCCTTCTCTTCTCCAGGCTGAACACCCCAACTCTCTCAGCCTGTCTCCAGAGCAGAGCTGCTCCAGCCCTTTGATCATCTTCGTGGCCTCCTCTAGACCTGTTCCACAGGGTCCATGTCTTTCCTGTGCTGAGGGCTCCTGAGCTGTGTGGTGCAGGGTGTCACTCCTCCACCACAAAAGATTTAGGCACAAAATAAAATTAAGACCCTCAAAGTTTTCTGCCACGTCTCCAAGCTTTTCTGCTGGAGCCTTTCTCATTGACACTTTAAATTAAGTGGGAGTAATGAAGCCCTCTTGTGCTCCATCACATTTTCTTCCTCAGTCAGAGCGTGAGTAAATGAGATATAGTTACACTTTATGTTTATAAAGATTCATAGATCTTAATTTTACTTTTAATTTTAAGCAATCAAGTAATACTGGTGTTCATTCAGCAGCTGTTCACTGTCCCTTTGGTGAGACAGATATCTGCCCATTTGGGAGCTAAGACCATATTTCTGCAACACATAAACAAAAGAGGAATCTGCTATTACCATTGAGAAAACTTTTTCAAGTTTACTTATTTATCCTGCCACACCATCACTCCTTACTTAATGAGTGTCTTCTGGCTGCACCTTGGGCCAGTTCCTTCACTGAGGATTTCTGTAATTAACATTTCATTTAAAACTCAACAGGATGATTTGGCTTTACACCTGGCTCCTTAACTAGAACTGAATTTAAAAAAAAAACAAACACCTAGATTTTGAGATACTTGCTGCTAATTTTTATTTCCCTTGTTGGATTGTTATTGAACACATTCCTTCCTCCTGCAGTACAATGTTCCAAATGTTAGTATCTTTGGTCGAGTGTTTGAAGTTCAGAAATGGGCAATATCTCAACTCCAAGAGAGTCTTTGATCCTCTAGGAGCTCATTAAAGTTCCTCTTTAACACAGCACTCTTTCTGCAATCACTTTGTTAATGAATCCATGCTAATGCCACTTCCCAGTAAATGTGTGAGATGTCATAACCACTAGAGCTGGTTATTTAGAATAAGAGATAGATAAATAGATAGATAATAGATACATAAATATCAGCTGTATCACTGCAAGTAGACTGACTCTGCTTCATGTGTAAATTATTTAGGGACAAAACCACAAATTATCTCCTGGAAGCCCACATGGCTCATTCTCTCTTTTCCTCAGAGACTTCCCAATGGAAGAGGACAATATTTCTTCAGGATGACATTTTTTTGTTGTTGAGGTGGCCATTAAAATATCCTGTTGTTACAGTTTTTCTTCTCCTCATGTAGGGAATGAGAACCTCATTGATTTGGGGATTTCTGTCTTCAAAGGAAAGATTGTACTGTTAATGAAGAGATATAAATGGCAGTGATAAACCAGGCCATGGTTATAATTAACATCTCCAGTATATCCATTCTTATTTCTTCCTGATCAGTTCTACAGCTTTAAGGATTAGCAGAACTCAGCCTCAAATTTACAGCTTCAAGACTCAAATAGACACAGCTTCTCCTAAACTGTACCAGAGCTTAAAACACAATCATAGATCATGCATTTCATTACATTGCAGCCTCTTTGTAGATACAGAATATTCCACTTTGCATGATCAATAGGAAAGATAAAGAAAGCATCAGTGTGAACTTTGAAATCTCAAATACAACACTTAATTTGCCTAACACAAACAGCCAGGCTGAAATAGGGCTCCTCAAATGTCAGATGCAGCAATGAGCTTCTGGAGAACCATTTCACCCTCAGAATACATTTCACTCGAATTTGGCAAGTTTTAGGGAAGAGATAAAAGAGAGAGAAAGCTCTGTTTGCAGGATTTATGAAGCAGAATGGAGTGGAACTCTTTCCTCTGTCCATGGAATGATGCCCTGTTGTTTGCTGCACCCTGCAAGCAGAGGACACAAGGATGATCTTTGACCTGGTGATGGCACAAGTTTTCCAAGAGGTTGTGGAGTCCCAGGTGGACACAGTCCTATGCAACCAGAGGGTTGGACTAGAAAATCTCCAGGGGTTCATTCTTATTTCATCCATTCTGTTATTCTGTGACATTATCAGTAGTTACCCCAGTATAACACAGAAAACAACTGCTTAAAATGATGTTATGGGGTGTGTTGGTATCACCAATACAATTCCAAAACCAAGAATCAGTTCTAAGATAATATAACCAAGAAAAGAATCTTAAAGAAAATGGAAAAATGTAAAGGTTTTATTAGTTTTGGGGGTATTTCTGAAGAGATCTTGAAAGGCAAATTTAACAGAGCTGGATAGAGATTTGCAGAATATTGATTTACCAGGACAAGCAGTTATTCTAGTACAAACAGGTAGGATGAAAAGAGACAAAGCAATAAAAATTAAATAACAAAACAACGTTCATTTGCTCTAATTAATCTACAGATAAAGTGGTCTTTGCCAGTATATTCAGCCATCATATTATGGTTTGTATAAGTTATTTTTACTGGCCAATCCATTTTCACTTCACCTTTCTTTCTGAAGTCCTCATTTCTATTCCACAGCTCAACAGCTTTTTGTATTTCACTGGAGATGTTAAATGGTGGAAAAAATAAGAGGGATCAATACAGCAACTCAATTAATTCCTCATCTTAAATTCTAATAAAATCAATTTGGAGAAGTGGGGTGTCATTCAGCTGACATCATAATGCAGTAATTAGAAACAACTTTCATCTTGTCAATTCCTTTGAAGATTTTCATGGCAATCAATTAAACATGCCTTGCTTCTCCACTAAAGACTTTCAAAGTGGAAATTGGCTGAGAAGCTAAAGATAAGCTGACTGATTACACAATCTCACCACCCACCCCTGTTTTAAATGTTCCCCCCTAAAATGTGCAAACTCAACATTAAAAAGTTAATATAAGCTAAGTCCCCTCCCCATAGTAACCAACAGTCAGTTTTCAGTTAAACTATCTTGTTTTAGCAGACAGAGTGGAGCAGCACTTTGTGATTTGCATATTTAGAAATTTTGGTATGGCTCACTGTGATAAAATCTTATTATTTATTTTAGTTTTACACCCAAGCCACTTTCAGGAGTTTAGCCACATCTGTATGAAAAGCATGCAATTTAAGATTCACTGTCTGTTATTTTAATTAAAATGTCTCTGCAGATCTCAGAGAGAAGTGGCTAATTTTTATGTGCTGTTTCATTAATAACAATAGTCACATCTTAGCAGGGATCCCTCTACCATAGAATCATACAATCCTAGAATGGAAGGGTTGGAAGGGACCTCTGGAGTCCAACATCCCTGCTGCAGCAGGAACACACAGGAGCTTGTCCAGATGGGTCTTGAAAGTCTCCAGAGAAGGAGACTCCACAAACTCTCAGGGCAGCCTGTCCCAGGGCTCTGTCACCCTCACAGTAAAGAAGTTTTTCCTCCTGTTGAGGTGGAACTTTCTGTGTTCTCATTTGTGTCTGTTGCCCCTCACCCTATCACAAGCACAAGTGAAAAGAGATTGGCCCCTTCTTATTGACACCCACCCCTCAGATATTTACACATTAATCCAGTCCCCTCTCAGTCTTCTCTTATCCAGACTAAACAGCCCCAGGTCTCTCAGCCTTTCCTCACAAGGCAGGTGTTCCAGTCCCTTAATCATCCTCGTGGCCTTTGTTGAACTCTCTCAAGTAGATCCCTGTCCCTCTTGAACTGGGGAGACCAGAACTGGACACAGCACTCCAGGTGGGGACTCACCAGGACAGAGTAGAGGGGGAGGAGAACTTCCTTCCATCTGCTGGACTCTTCTTAATGGACCCTAGGATACTATTGGCCTTCTTGGCCACAAGGGCACATTGCTGCCCCATGGATAACTTGTTGTCCACCAGGACTCCAAGGTCCTTCTCCACAGATCTGCTTTCTATCAGGTCAACCCCTGATCTGTACTGGTGCCTGGTGTTATTCCTCCTCAGGTGCAGGACTCTACACTTATTCTTGCTGAACCTTACTAGGTTCTACACTAGGGGCTGCACAAAAAATGGAAAATGACAGTACCAAGTCCAAATTTTCCACAGTCTAGACAGAAAGCAGAAAACAGGCCCACCTAGTCAATGGCTGAACATCCAGTGAGCACCATTTTTCTCTGAAATGGGAGAAATCCAGCTTCCCTGACTGTGTTTCACCTTATCAAACTGTGGGATGTCAGCACATGCTGTTCTGGTGATGCCCCAGCTTGGCCCACGCATCTTCACACCATCCTTGTGTCCCCACCCCACACTGCCTGAACCAGCACTTGGGTTTTTTTTCAGGTTTGCTAAACCTCTCACATCTGGTTTATTAATTAACTCTTGCAGAGCCAGTCATCAAAAACAGATCAGAGGTCTTGCCATTGAGATATCCATGGAATCAGGTATCTCTTGGATCAGTTCCATCATCTGAACACTATTTATTCTCCAGGTCTCTACAGTGTCTCAACATTTTGATCCATTTGTCTATCATCTATATGTCCTTTTCACAGTCAAAGAAAGGAGCAACTTTTAAGTAAAAAACCCTTCCAAGACTTGAATTGAACAACTTGTTCTTTAGACCATGACATTGAAATTTTATAGATAAAACTATTTCTGGATGTGTCAGTAAAAGAGGCCCCATTGTGCCAACGTTTGCAGTCAGTCTGAGCACCAGTGAAAATATGAAATGTTATAATTAGAGATCATTGTTATAATTAGAGTTTGTAACTTTTTATTCCATTAAAAGTTAGCCTTTCTTTGAAGATGGAAAATCAACTTTTGTGTAGGAATTTCTGAAAATCCTTCTTGAATATCTTGTGAAACAGGGGTATGTGAAAACAAGTCTATTTTTAAGTTTTTCTGAACTTTCTTATGTTTTGAAGAAAAAGTGAAGAGAAAATTAGAAATCTCTTTTAAGAAAGAAGGATGTAATGCAGCAAAAGCAGAAAAAGGAGAGGAACAAGAACTTGGTTCAGCTAACCCTGGCACATGGTCTGCATCCAGAGGGACAGTGAGTACAGGGTGTGTTTGTCAGCCTGAAGAAACGACTTGCAGAGGTCAGGTCACGATGCAGATGCTGTGTGTTCAGCCCCCAGCCTCACAAACTGCTCTCAGGTTGAGCAATAAATCCAATGTAAACTTGTCCTGAGCACTGAGCCAGGTGGGAATTCCCTGGTGGGACAATAGCTGGGTGAGGAGCTGAGCCAGCCCAGCTCCCCCATCCTCCAGCATAATGAAGCTGTTTCAGAAATGACACCCACTGACTGGTTTCCCATTCCTGCCCACAGTGACTTCTCCCTGCTCAGCAGCAACACAGAATCATAGAATCATAGAATCACAGAATCATAGAGGCACAGAATGGTGAAGGTTGGAAGGGATCTTAAACCCCATCAGGTTCCAACCCCCCTGCTATGAGCAGGGACACCTCCCACCAGACCAGGCTGCACAAGCCTCATCCAACCTGCCCTTGAACACCTCCAGGGATGGGGTTTCCACAGCCTCCCTGGACAACCTATTCCAGTGCCTTCCTGACCTCATGGTGAAGAAAAAACAGCCCCCTGAGATGCCAGGGATCAGCATATATCAGGTTTGTGCTGCTCTCCAACGCTGCCATCAAGCCTGGCATCAAGTGCAGAGCACATTGACATGCTACTGGATCATGTCTCTCACCCCTGCTACGTTTGCACAGGTTCCTAAGAGGTTTGAGGAGACCAAAAGACAAAACAGAGAGGCAACTTTTCTCCTGCCAGCCACTTCACATGTGAGGTCCTTTGCATACTGTGGTTGCTCACATCCCCCTTCAAGAAGTAGCTAATTAATAGATTCACTAGATATATTCTGCAGTCAGGAGCTGGATGGGAGAGCTGGAAAATCCCATGGCTGGGATACAAGGGAAAATAATGTGATGTTTCTGACAGCAAGCAAAGGGATTTGCTGGCCTTGAGGATTCACACCAAGTATTGTGTTGGCAGTTCATCTGGACATCAACTGATGCTGATGGGCAGGAAGGGCCAGGTAAAAAATATTGTTCATTTGCAAGGAATGTAATTTGAAATATGATATATGGTGTTTCATGTAACTCTTATCATAGAATGACAGAATGTTTGGGTTGGAAGGGACCTTTAAGATCATCTAGTTCCAAACCCTCTACCATGGACAGGGACACCTCCCACTAGACCAGGTTCTTCCATGCCCCATCCATCCTGACCTTGAACACTTCCAGGTTCCCTGGGCAACTTGTGCCAGTGTTTCACCAAGAAGTGTAATCTAAGTAACCTTAATGGTACCATGAGTTGATAATAATACTAGGAGAGAAGGCAAGATAAGGCTGATCCACATCATAAAGCCATAAATATCTGAGCAGTGCTTACCTTTCAAATATCCACCATGGGGTATTCACCAGAGTCAGAATTTCATGCCAATATCCCTTAAGAATTTTGTAATTGGCCTCCTGGGCTTTTGAAAGTCCTTTTGTTATGCTCTGGAGAGAAATCAAGCATGAATGAAAGGTTTTTCAGAACGAAAAAAGAAATACCAGTATTCCTTGCTGTGTGCTTTGAATTCCCACTGAGCATCAAAATATGGTGCAAATACTTTCCAGGTCCTCAGCATTCCCAGATAGCTGAGATTTCACTAGGAAATAAATGCAACATATCTCCCACCATTCATTAGCAGCACAAGGCACCTCAAATATTGAAACACCAGTTTTACATGCAATTACAGAATCACAGCATCTTAGGGGTTAGAAGGGACCTGGAAAGATCACCCAGTCCAACCCCCCTGCCAGAGCAGGGTCACCCAGAGCACATCACACAGGAACGTGTCCAGGTGGGTTTGAATGTCTCCAGAGAAGGAGACTCCACAGCCTCTCT
>NW_009951940.1:353642-388863 GCF_000747805.2 Chaetura pelagica
AGAGGGGGAGGAGAACCTCTCTTGACCGACTAAGCACACCCTTTCTAATGCACCCCAGGATGCCATTGGCCTTCTTGGCCACAAGGGCACATTGCTGGCTCATGGTCATCCTCCTGTCCACCAGGACCCCCAGGTCCCTTTCTCCTACCCTGCTCTCCAGCAGCTCAGCCCCCAGTCTGTACTGATCCATGGGCTTGTTCTTCCCCAGATGCAAGACTCTACACTTGCCCTTGTTGAATTCCATCAGGTTTCTCCCTGCCCAACTCTCCAGCCTGTCCAGGTCTCTCTGAATGATGTGTCTCTTCTGGTGTGTCAGCCACTCCTCCCAGTTTAGTGTCAACAGCTAATTAATCATCAATTAATTTTCTCTACATTTAAAAGTCTCACAGGTGTTATTTTGCAATGTTAACCTAAAGGCAGATGACATCTTTAATTAGAAGATGAACTTTCATCTATGTATTGACCTGGGAAAAGTCTAAACTAGAAAAAAAACACCAAAAAAATAGTTGTTTAGTTTTTTTAATCTGATTCTATCTTTAGATAAACAGATGAGGGTCTAAAAAATGACCACATTGCATAAACATGTCCACTGGTAACCAGGGCTAGAATCTGGTCTTTTTGAAGAAGCAACAATAGATGCAAAACAGAAAATGGAAAACATCTCAAGAAGAAAAGAAAAGGAATGGATTTCTTGAGAGAGAAATGTAACATGGTTAAATCATTTAACCTTACAAAGCAATTAGGAACAGAAAGCAAAAGCTTCCAGAAATTGTTGAAATTTTTAGAGTGAAGCTGCAAAATTTCCATCAGCAGAGATGTTGGAGAAAAGGTGAGACATGACATGGTTTGAGTCCAACTCAGTATCCTCTTAAGGAAATGGCTTGACCATAAAACTTTTCTAGCCCAGCACTTCTACAGCATTTTCACCCTCTTCTTCAGCTCCCCCACACCAATTAAAAAAGCTGGAAGCTGCACAACAGGAATTTTGCTGTCCTGGTGTCCATCAGAGCAAGGAGATTCTCCATGTCAGAACTGCAGGAGACACCAGAGGATGGTTTATGTGGTTCCATTTGCTGTAGTGAGCCTTGCCCAGATCCAACAAGCCACTCAGAGGAGTGCAATTGCCAGCACTTAGACCTCAGGTCATCCAAATTTTATCCTCCATAACTGTGACCTCATGGGGAAGATGCCACAGAGTCACTTTTATACAAGGAAAGGAACTACATGAGTTTTTGGCTCTGTTGCTACAGAAGATTCTAGATATAAAGACAAGATTTGGTTTGGTTTGGTTTTTTAAACAGAACAAATAACATCCCTGGAGTTGTTTTCTGTCTGTGGAGGAATTCCTGTGTCAGAGAATGACTTAGGTAACTGTAAGCCAAAGAGTAACAAACTTTAAAAATATGAAATATTATAAAATACTTTAATTTGTGCCTTTCATACTGATATTCTTCAAGCAGTTTCCCTCCTGCTGTCTCTTCCCTGCCCCAGGAGCTACACTGTAAATAACATGGGGCTTAGCCAGACACTTGGTTGTCCCTTTGGCCAAGTTTACTGTGGTAGACCATGGAATCCTAGAATAGGCTGGGTTGGAAGGACCTTAAAGATCATCTAGTTCCAACCCCCCTGCATGGGCAGGGACACCTCCCACTAGAACAGGCTGCTCAGAGCCCCATCCAACCTGCCCTTCAACACTGCCAGGGATGGGCTTTCCACAGTTTCCCTGTGCCAGAGTCTTACTACCTTCATAAAGAAGAATTTCCTCCTAATGTCTAAGACCTGATCTGAGAAGCCTGTGCTCAAGACCAGAGGCACAATGAATTTCAGTTGGTTAATCAGATCCTGCAATAAAAGCCAATAGTGCTTTTAAGCTCCTCTTTCTCACCAGTGGGGGCCTGTACATGTTCCACTTCACCTTTAACATAGTTTATTTAGGGAATCACATAAACACATAATCACGTAAGTTGGAAAAGACCTTTAAGATCATTGAGTCCAACCATTAACCCTGCTCTACCAAGCCCAGCACTAAGCCATGTCCCCAAAGTGTCACATCTAAATTGCTTCTAAACACATCCAGGGATGGTGACTCAACCATCTCCCTGGGCAGAATGTTCCAATGTTTGACAACCCTTTCAGTGAAAAAGTCCTTCCTAATGTCCAGCCTAAACCTCCCCTGGTGCAGCTTGAGGCCATTTCCTCTTGTTCTATCACCAGTTACTTGTGAGAAGAGACCAGCACCTGCCTCTTCATAACCTCCTTTCAGGTAGCTGAAATGAACCATCTTAAACAGCAGTTCATTCATATAGTTACATTCTCTTCACTGATGTGAAGACATGTCTGTGTATGATTTACCTGCTTATGAAGCCTTGGTAGACTTGCATAGGGATTTGGATGAGGCTAAACAGAACCAATTGCTGTGTTTGTCCCTGGTGGGCAGATTTCCTCCTTTCCTCTCTCACCTGCTCTCTGACAGGTTTTAAATGCTGCTGCACGTTGCTTACCCCCAAGGCTGAGAGCTCTGCTGTGATTTATTTATGCAGATCCCCACCAAAGCATCACCCAGGGCCCAAGAGCTCCCCTCCTGCTGGGCAGCTTTGCTGCTGGCCACTGTGCCATCACCATTCCTAAGGTCCAGGAGTGATTTAGTACAGCAGGAAAAGCTTGGGAATGAGAATTGAGCCCAGAAAAAAAGCTCTGATGTGTGGAGGGAGCAACTTGCTGCACAGCAGAGTTGGCAGGGAGCATCTCTGCTCACTCATCATCAAACCCCAGGGCAGCCCTCACAGCCAGGTCTCCTACAAACCTCTGCTGGGCTGAGGAGGAGCCTCACCTCTGCAGCAGGGGTCATTTCCCCGAGGGCAAAAGAAATACAACAGGGAAAGAAAGTCCCAAGAGTGGGAATGGAAAGGGACAACTTCGTGCCACCAACTTCTACACCACCAACTTCCCCCCCCCCCAGGAGCAGCCCGTGTGAACAGAAGTGTGTTTAGTACCTTTGCACGTAACCTCAAGGAGCAAGGAGCTCTGATTCTTGCCAGGAAACTGTTTATTTAGGCAGGGGAGTTGAAGTGTCTGGTGTGACACCATCTGCAACACGTGGGAGCTGATTCACCTCACACCTGCAGTGTGCTTGGCCATCAGAGGGTCCACTTTGCTCTGCAGCTGTTTTCATGTAGCTCACAATTGGACAAATGCAACTCAGTCAAAAGTGGGAAACAAAGAATTCATCTCAAGATGAAGGCAACTCAATTGAATGTGTCACAAACAGCTCGTTGCAGAGCACAGCCCTGAGCACCTCTTTTATAACTGGTTTCATGCTTTGTAATTGCATTTGTTTCATGTTACTTTTGGAAAATGTTTTTGAGGGGGTTTTAATTATATTTATGTAACGTTACTTTTAGAAAATGGTCCCACATTGTGCTGAACAAGTGCCACCTGCTGATCCACTTGCAGTGGTCCCAGCAGAGAGTCAGTGGTGTAGAAGTGTCCAGGGGACAGTTGCAGGCATCCAGTTGTCCTAGACCTGAGTGGGAAGCAGTGAACTTTCATCACAAAGCAAACATCTCTGAAGGTTCTACAATCTGCCTTCAGCCCTGGTGGCACTTGGGACCCCAGGAGAAACCTCTGTGGTTCTCCCAAAGACACAAGGCCCCAAAGAGAGCAAAAATAGAGCCTGAGTGAGTGAGAGATCAGTTCCTTCCTGCTGTCACCCTGCTGGTGCAAGTTCTTCTGTGGATAGTGCATAAGGATTGGGGACTAAGATGGGAAGCTCTCACTGGCTTATTTCACAATGATTTCTATACCACTCCAAGCATTCAGATGAACAAAAATACAGTTGTTGTTTTTTTTGTCAGCATTTACTTCACAGACCAAAACAGCCACAGGAATTCCACTGATTTCTGGGATGAAGGAAAAATAGGAGACATCTGATTGTGCATGCTGAGTCTGTGCATATCAATTACTCTTGTCATTGGAAACATCTTACTGTGTGTTTAGTAAAGAATCAACATCACCCCTTGCCTGGCCCCAAATTTCCCTCTCCTTAATCAGTACAGTTGGCAGAAATATCTCCATTACTTCTGATACTGATTTGAATCGAGTGTCCGTGTCTGACAAGGAGCCTAATTCAGGGAAGGAAAATCACTGCCCAATAGGGTTTACATCCCTTTTCTACCCCACATGGAAATGAAAGATTGAAACAGTGAAGGAATCAGAATGAAGTTTGTCTTTTTCTATAGTGCAGAGACTGAAACCCCATACACTTTCCAGAGTGCATTGAATCTCATCCTTCTAACCATCTCTGCCAGAAAAAAAAATAGGTCTACTTAAATTAGAGAGATGCAATTATGCTAAATTAAGCAGAGGTAAATGAGACTCAGTTATGCATGAGTGTCTTAGAGGAAGAAAATGGGGCAGATTTTTGTGGTTTCCATGGAATTAGTCTTCCTGTCAATCAATTGATCTGAAAAGCTGGGCTGAGAAGTCTTGCTGGATTGTATTATTATAGCATCAGGAAATTGCAGTGACTTGAGAATCTATCCACAAGCCAAAAGCACTTTGACAATTCTCAGACATTTTTGCAGCCTTTTAACAAAATGTAGGGATGAAAAGTGCCTGCCTTTTGGTCTGCTATACATTTTCTGAGTTTTGTTGCAAATGCTGCCAATTCATTAACTGAGTTGCTTTTCTTTCTTTTTCTCTTCAAGAGCTTTCAGAAGTCCTGGCTTTTTTACCACCATTACTACCTGCAATTTCTTTGAGAGTTAATAGGTAGAAAAGTGAAGACATCTGTGACTAGCAGTTCCAGGAGAGGGGATGGAACACTAATGGGTCCCTAAAGAAGCAGAGTATCAGGAATACTCCTGTGCTGTATCACTGCAAGCAGAAGGAAAACCCATAAAAAGCAGGGAAGCTGGAAAATGACCAAATGCATGTAAAATAAGAGCAAAGGGTTGTTGAAGGCAATACTGGTAGGACACTAGAGACTGGGACTAGATGAGGAGGCAAAGAAGGATGAAAGAATGGAAAGGTCTTTTTCCCAAGTGCTCATTCTTGTCCATGTTGCTCATGTCTTGAAATGAATCCTTAGGTAAGCAAAATTATTTATTTGGAGGAGTAGGGAGTTCTGGTTTTGTCTATGCGCAAACACATGCAAACACAAGCACATGGATTGACCTTTTCATTCTAAGGTGTGTTGGGGCAGCAGGAGGTGACCAAGTGGGGAAACAGCATGAGGAGGTCATGGCAACAGAAGATCCCATAAAATTCCCCTGGGCAGAGTAATAACACAGGTAAGTCTGTTTGTGGGAAGTGTCTAGAAAAGCCAAGGGCAGGGCTGAGCAAAATCCCTGCCTCTCAGGTTTCCAAGGAGCTGAAAGTGAATTGAAGTAATCTGTCAATGTTTACATACCTCCAGGAATGCAAAATTTGCTGAATTTGTGGGGTCTGAAATGCCTGAAGGAGCCTGGTGAGATGTGAAATCTCAGCAAACATAAGCAGAGGGCAGCCCTCCCAGCTTGGCTATGGGACCTGCCTCTGGAGGACAGCCTGGGAGAGCTGGCAAAGCATTTATACTTCATTATTCCTTCTGCCAACCAGGGCTTCACAGCCCAGGAAGGACTGCTGTTGCACAACTGGGAAAGTTTACAACAGAGGTATCAGCACATAGTTGTGTCTCAGAGACAAGATAGCTGGTGGCTAAAGGTGTGCCAGGCATCTCCCCACCCAACCCTCTTCAAACCTCAGATGGCAGACAGGACAGATATCTCTGCCCATTATCACAACTGGTCCTTTTTCTTGCTTCCCTGTCTGCATGTGGCTCAGACAGTGTTGGTTCTCCTCGTTCTGCCTTCCATGCTCTGTGCATTAGAGGCTTTGACTGGCTTTGAAGATGCTACATCCAGGCAGGAGCTGTTGTTTTGCAAGTTCCCTTGTGTCAATTAGCTCCCTGTGGGCTCAGCTCACAGCTTCCCTGAATCCTTGTTGTAGAAACAAATAACTGTCCCTGTGACTGTCACCCATGGCATGCTGCAAAGGTCATAAAAAATATTGCATAAAAGCAGACATCTTGTCCCTTGAAACCCAAAAAGGGGAGAAATTGTGTAATTGTGAGGTGAAGCTACATTAGTTTTTAAGCTTCATGAAGTCCCTGGGAAAGAGGAGCTCCAGAACTGGAAAGTGTTGCCAGGACTGAATGCAACACTGCCAGGCCAAGGTAGAAATGAGACACAGGCTTGAGTTACTGCAGCTCCACAAGGTAGAGGTCACTCACTGATAAAAAAAACAAGTTTAAGCTGACACAATTCACCTCTCACTTACAAGAGGCCAAAAGAAGGTCCCAGGAGTAATACTGGAGGGTGACCTCATTTTGCCACGGTAACACCACTTCCTGATGGAGCTTCCAAGGTGACCATTTTACAAAATACTTCAAATCCTGACACAATGAAAAATTGGTCCTACTGGGACTTCCTCAAAGTTACAGAAGAAGAGGTAAAAACATCAGGATGATAAATCGAGCTCTCTGTCTACTTTTTTTGCTTCTCCTAAGGACCAAGCAGGTGCCCAACAGAAAAGTTTGGTGCAAAAAGACCTGCCTGAATACCAGCAGTGCTTCAGATCCTATTGAGCAGAGCTATTTTGTTTTCCTGACATGCTATAAAGATGCCTTCTGCCTTCCTCAGAGCTTTAATGCATGGTGTGTGTGCAGCAAGAGAGTTTCTGTGGGATAAGTCCTTTTGGTTGGTTGCACAGCTCAGACTGGAAGACTGGTTTAGATGAATGGGGATTGTCACTTTTCAAGCAACAGCTGTTGCTCACAAAATTGGACATCTTCCAGATAACCACTGTGAGGAACAGAAGAGTAAATAGAGTCCATTTAGCAGAGGCAAGAAACTCAGCACTGCCTGAGAGCCATGGCTGTCACAGGTGACAGCTGCCCTCTGAGTAGGAAGGAAGGTCAGGTAGCAGAAGTGTCCTCCCATCTGCTGCTTCTTCAACAATACTTGTCAACCTTATGCTTTCCATTGGTGATTGCCTCCAGTAAATCAAGCCTTGGTATTTCTTGTCTGAGCTAAGCTCACAGAAACAAGAGCACAGATTTTTGCAGGCTGTTTATTCAAGGAGCCAAGAACTGGAGGAGCTCATCCAGGGAAAGGTGTAAACCTAGAAGGGGTTTCAAAAATAGATTCAATTAACTCCTATAAGGTGACAGATCTGTTTGTTAACCCTTCCATGCAATAAGGAGGTGGCTTCAATATCCTTCCTTATCCTGTGGTGTCAACTGACCTGCTGAAAGGTGGAGATATACCTGAAGTACCTGGAGGGGCTACAAGAAAGCTTGGGAGAAACTTTTTGCAAGAGCATGGAGTGACAAAAAAAAAAGAGGGGGAGTGAAAGGTTTTAAGCTGAAATAGATGTTGATTGAGATATTAGGAAGAAATTATTTCCTTTGTGGGTGGTGAGACAGTAACCCAGGTTGTCCAGCGAAGCTGTGGCTGCCCCATCCCTGGCAGTGTTGAAGGGCAGGTTGGATGGGGCTCTGAGCAACCTGGGCTGGTGGGAGGTGTCCCTGCCCATGCAGGGGAGTTTAGATCTAGATGATCTTTAAGGTCCCTTCCAACCCAAGTCACTCTGTAATTCCAGGAGCAACAGTTCCCTTGCAGGTTATACTTTTCTCTTCCAAGATGCACAGGGAGTGGACAGTAGTCACAGTCACCCTGCCCCAAACACCCACCTCCATCTACAACCACAGGGAGACAGAAAGCAGCTGGACATTACAAATGCCCATGACTTTGCTGCCAAGGGTGTCCAGAAAGACCAAGGAATTTAAGTGACTGGCAAGATGTGCTCATGTCCTATCACAGGAACACAGGCCTGGAGAGGGGTAGTAATATCTTGTGAGTCCCTCCCTGGGACAACTGTGCCTGTACTCCCTACCACAGCCCAACCAGGTGCCTATTTGGGGTTGATTATCAAGTTCTTTCTTAGAAAGATACTGCATTGTTTCTCCCCTGGCCAGCAGCTTCAGCCAAGCACTGAGGAAGCAGCCTGAATGAATGCATCTGTGTGTCCCATCAATTCCTGAGAGAAAGGGTTATGCAAATATTTCATCTCCAGCACAGCAGGCTTTGACCTCAGGGCAATCTCTGGGGCTGCCTTGTCTCTGCTAAAGGCTTTCAAGTATGCTCAGCTCTGGCATGTGAGATTAATAGCTGTGGAAAGGGGTTAGGTTTTGTGCTGAAATATTGTTGAAAGACATCACAGAGATTCCTCTGACTCTGTAGGAAAGGGGTCTTGCTCTACAGCTCCAGCTTGGCTGGTGGGATGATTACATTCCATCTCCTTCAGGATGAGAAGTCCAGATTCCATCTGCAGTGGTGTAACATCCAGCTCCTCCAAGGCAGTGGGGTATCCCATTTGCAATACACAAACTGGGGGGCATGAGGGGGGCAACTACAAAATCCCTGCCCCACCCTGGACAAAGCTCCTCAGCTGGTAACTTCTGCAACAGACTCATTGCTTGTGCTGGGACAAGAGCACTGCCAACATCTCTCATCTCTGGGCCTTTCTGGGGAATTTTTCCAGAGTTGTGCTGGCTGCAACGTGGCTGCCAGAAAAATAACCTGAACTGAGCAATGCCTTGCACAGCAGATCAGCTCTAGACACGTACATTAAACCACATATTAAACACTAAAAGGAGCTAAAGTGTAGAACAAGACCTGGTAATTTTGAGAGCAGTTATTTGGCTCAGGGGCCACCACAGAGTGATAATTTTCTAGCATCAGGGACTTCCTCTGACAGAGCTGTGATTTTTACATCTAATGTCTTTTGATGGATTCCCCCCCCCTTTATTTTTTTAACTTAGCCACTGCTGGTTTAGTACACTTAGATTTCTGGCATTCTCACTGACCTGTGGCAAGAAATACAAAATCTTCATTAAAAACCTAAGTGAAGAAATGTAAGTAAAATAGTTTTTAATGTGCAAACAGAGAGATCTCTCCCTCTGTCCCTCTATTCTTCTGAATTACTGTAGATTTCTCAGTTATTCAGCTTGACAGACTCTTTCCTTCTATACCTCTCACCGTGGAGGACACATCCTTGTGGACCACTGTCCTCAGAGCCAGGTTCTCCCTGATATTTAAACACATTTTGCTTTCTTCTCCAGCTCTGGTTTATCTGTTTTCTATTCTGGTGACAGTCTTGCTATTCCTCTTAATTAAAACAAGCATTTGGAGAGGTAAGTGCCCCTCTGTGTGAATTATCTCCAGCACTTGACTGACTAAATAACAATTTCTTGCCTCAGCAAAGGGCAACTCCTTCATCTTTCACAACTATATCCATCTTCCAGTGTGAACTGCAACTCCTGCTGATGCAGGATGAAGTTGATATAACCTCCTACCTGCAGGTATCTGTGAAAACACACTGGA
Source organism: Chaetura pelagica (assembly GCF_000747805.2). NCBI lineage: Eukaryota > Metazoa > Chordata > Aves > Apodiformes > Apodidae > Chaetura > Chaetura pelagica. Next base: position 363,068 of record NW_009951940.1, read on the forward strand.
TAGATGCAAACAACTACATGGTAGATCAGAATTGCTCACCATGGTGAGCAAGGGATGTGTTTAGGAATGATTTCAAGGAGAGGGACAAGAATAAGTCAAGGTCAACCTACAGAAAGCTTTCTTTTATGAAGAAATGTTTTTTGTCATCCTTGCTGTCCTTCCTTCCCTGCACCTTCTGAAGTGCATCCTCCTTTGAGAAGTGTGCACACAGCTGCCAGAATGAAAGCAACATTGAAGTCAGGAGGGAACTTAAGAAATCCTCTTGTCAAAAAAACCCAACAAACAAAAGGACTTTGAGATTAGATCTGGTTGCCTGGGGCCTTGTCTTGAAGTTTTCTTCAATATCTCCAAGGTTGGAAACTCTACAGCCTTTCTGAGCAACCTGCTTCAGTGTTTTAATTAGCATTAACAAGGAAATGTTGACAATAGAAATTCATCCTGGTCTTCTCTACCTGTTGGATTATCACTGGAACAAATTTTGGATGATCACCTGCCAATCTGGATTCTACTAACATCATCTCTGTTCTTTGTGTTTCATTATCAATATCTCATAAAGCTAATTATATCTCATATAACTAATAATATCAATATCTGAAATAACTAATTCTCCTCAAGATATTTAGCTGCAGGATCTGTGACTGTTTTCAATTTGATTGCCCATCAATTCTTCTTCAGATCCACTTTCAGAATATTTATGAGCAACAATCTGGAAATCACTTCCTTCAGCTTTTCTGCTTGTCAATGCAAACTTCTCATTGGTACCACAGAAAAGAAAATTCAATGGATTAAACCAACCATCTGAAGACACCTCCCACAGTTCTTTCTATCTGGAAAAACTGTTGGGGAGGGGGGAAAAGGAGCAAGTTTTGATACCTTTTTTGTTTGTTGTTTTTTTTAAACCCTTCTTTATCAAGACTTGAAAAATACCCTGTTTTCAGGTTTCCAGATGGCCCCAGCTCTGTGATTATTTATTGTGTGGACACGAGGAGGCTGGTTGGCAGTAAACAAAGGTCCACAGATTTTCAAAGGGATTCAAACCACTTGTTGAAAAACTAATTAAGTATCATACAGACTAGATGCATGCTACAGTGATTGCAAGTGCTTTGTGTCTCAAGTGCTATCTTAGCACAGACATCAACTTCATAATTTTAATTTCCTTCCACTCACCCTCCCTTCAGTTCTGCCCGAGTGTTTTACTTGGGCTTTTCAAGTTGTAGAAATTAACATAAATTGAAATGTCAATATCAGGCAAGAGGAAAAAAAAAAAAAAAAGGCACAAAACAAAATTTTAAAAAAAAACACCAAACAAGTAAACCTCAACATCTAATCACTGTTGGGAAAACTCTGTGTATCTTTGCACTTTCCTGAAGAATCCTTATTTTTAACTAAGGAAGGATTACCACTCCAAAATGCTCCTCAAAGTCATCCTCAAGGATACTTCTCAAGGATTGCCACTCCAAATGACCTCCAGCAGTTTGGTTAGTCTCATCAAGCAGAAGGAAGTGCAGGTCATTGCTGTGAAGACTCTGACTGGTTTGTCAGTCTGGGTTTTCCATTCACAGTATCATTCTGGTTGGAAAAGACCTTCAAGGCCATCAAGTCCAACCACTACCCTAACTCTGCAGTGTCCACCACTACACCCTGTTCCCTGGCACCACATCTGTCTTCTTAGATATCTCCAGGCAAAAAAAACCCCACACCACCCCCAAACCTTCCTCAGGGTGTTGCAAATGAAGCAGATCAGCAACTCCAGCAGCAGGTGTGTTTTTCTCAGCATTTTCTCCACCACTTCTCCTTACAAGTTCTGCATTTCTTGGTTCCCAGAGACTCCTTATTGCCTGTCACCCCGGGGGCTGTTCCACCCTGTATCCTGCCCCTCTGCAGGAAAAATCCTGGCACTGATTCTGGCTGACCTAAGTTTCCTTTGAGATGTCTCTTCCCCAGGTGTTCCGTTTGGTAACGATGTGATTTTATGGATGATCTTTTGTTTTACAAATAGCAAAAAAATTGCCTTTCAGTAGAAGATGAAGAAGGAGAAAGCTCCCCTTGACTGCATGAGAATTTCAGCCTTGAGCTAACACAGTTAAAATTTACAGATGGTGCTTTGAAGGAATGACTTGGAACAGGGCCTATCTTCCCTCTGCACAACAAAGACTCAATGCAGCCTCAGAGCAACACTCAACAAATGTGTTAATTAATCAGTTTTCTTTAGGAAAACATCAGAGAGTAGTTCCCAGACAATTCAGCTGGACAACATCAAACATAGGAACCAGATGTGATTGACTGCATTAAAGAAGCAAAGGGGCACAAGACACACATGGTTCCTGCAAACCACTGCCTAGATTTACCCTTCCCCTTTCAAAACACTGTTCTAAAATACCCCTCAAGGGCAGATTAATTTGATGGGGAGAGATTTATGGCAGCACTTTCCCACAGAACATACCCATTTCACTCCAAAGTAGCTCCAGTTCTGAGCAGTAATAAAAAGTAAATGACATTTACTAAATCCCTTGATCCCACCTTTAAGGACTGCCAGTAACAGCATTTTCATAAAAGGAAATGTCTCTCTTAGCTCCAAATTTCCATTTCTGTTGGAATTTAAAGTGGGAAATAATTTATTAAGTAAAGATTCCTGCAAATGGCTGACATCCATGTTAGGCATGGTTAACACTTACTCAAATGTTGAACACACCCTGCTGTAATTCAAACTCTTGAAAGACTAATTACTAGATGCACATCATTTGAGGAAGATTTCAACCTCCCAACATTGGCATTGCTCTGGAGACTGTGAACTTTCAAATGGGTTTGTGTTTGGGAGGGATTTTTAGATGGATTGTTATCAGAGGAAAGGTGATGTTGGAGGAGATAAAGTCCCTCTTGGGAGCAGGAGGGGTCAAGATGCCTGTCACACACAACACAAGGGGATTTTTAGATGGATTGTTATCAGAGGAGAGGTGATGTTAGAGGAGATAAAGTCCCTCTTGGGAGCAGAAGGGGTCAAGATGCCTGTCACACACAACACAAACCCCACACGTTGGCTTCACAGTACTTGGTGATTTGTCCTCAGGCTTGGAAGGACTCAAGAACATCTCTAGAGGACCAGACCAGAGCTCCTGGTGTCCCACCCCAGGGTATGGCAAACACAGGGTAGTTAAAGAAGTGTATAAGGACTGGTCATAGAGAAAATGGTTCATCTCTGACATACCTGCCCATCATTTGCTTTGGTGACTATAAAGATTTTAGGAACTTCCCTCCTTGAAGGCAGGACCCAAGTCACTGTCAACATGTCCCTTATGTTTAATAAACAAAAATGTTTAAGAAAAAAAAAGAAACAAGAGACTGGTGTGTTTGCTGGATGAATGCCTCTATGAAACCAGTCCCATGAGAAGCAGAGGATATCAGAGGAAGGATAAGACATAGGAAAATGTCCTCCTTGTTGTTCTCTGCTTGGTGTAAAGACATTCTCATTCCCTCATCTCACCAGTTTGTTCCTTTCCATGACAACTAGATCCACCTCATGAAGAGCCAGAAAAGAAGCCCAAGTCAGACCACTGGTTTCTTGCTTGAGCAGCTTGAAACCGTTGTTGGATCCATTGTGGGAACAGGACTCTCAGTGACCACCTCACTGTAGCTCCTCTTCTCCTCCAGGTGGAGGGAGGACTAAGATTGCATTGTCACTGACTGATACTAATCAAAAACTCCTAGAAGAACCTCTCCTCAAGACCATTTAGACTGATAACACCCTACATTCCCACTGAAAAAATCTGATGACACCAACTGCTGCCAATGCTTTCTGCTCATTCCTGGCATCCAGTATGTTGGGTTTGCTTTTGGACTCTCATCATCATCTTTAAAGTCCTTAGAAAAATGGATCAGACCTCCTCAGCAAGCCCATTTTTCTTCTGCAGAGCTGCAACAGCTGTAGTTAACAGAGATGTAAAGGCTGAGACTTTGCCAGGATGATGGATGGTTATCGACGCCAGAATTCCCTGAAAGTAGTTGCATGATGCAATTCATGTCCAGCAATGGCAGCACATTTACCAGCAGTGATGGAAAGAGACTTACACTCCAAATTAATCCCAGAAAAATGCTGTCGTCACAGATAAATTAATCCAGGTTATCAAAAAGAAGGCAAAGAGAGAGAAGCAGACTGTGAGCAGCAGTTCCTCATCCTCTGTGCACTGCCACAGCACTCTGGTGATGGATGGAAGGATTAGTAGCGACAGATACAGAAGCAGAAAACCTGTTTCCAGTTTCTAAATGTCACTTTTTTTTCAATTTAAATCACACACTAGAATATAATCACCTCCAAATAAAGAGGAGTGTTGCTTTCTGGAGACTTGTGTAAGAATATGCATAGACAGGGATATAAGAACATGTACAGAAGGAACCACCCACCCTGTGGGATATTTTGTTTGTTTGTTTATTTGCTTGTTTAGCTGCAGATTGAGCCTTACTGGAATTGGACCAAAAATCATTGTTGACATGACAGTGTTTGTGAAAAGACTTAAAAATCTTGGTCAGGTCTCTTCCAGAATGAAGTCTGCCCTGCAGGGCCTATGCCCACACACTGTGGTACTGAGTTAGCTGTGACTTCAGGAGAAAAGTGCTGCAGGGGCTGAAAGGGTGAAGTTGCCATGGATTTACTGAGGGACAAGCCTTCAGATCCTTTATCTCTCAAGATGAAATGCCTTGTATTTGCTGTACACAAGGGGCTTTAAAGAGTATTGTTACATTACTTTACTCCTAACCCATTTAATGCCTGACTAAGCATATGAGAAGAGAGAGGGGGGAAAAAAAAGCTTTTTGAAACTAAAGAGTGTTAGATAAAACCTTTGTTTTAGCATTCTCCCTCTTTTCATTTATCTGCTTTAATCTTCAGATATAAAGAGTCTCTGCTTTAAAATAATTTGGTGGGGTTTTTGGGGGAAGATCACAGAATTGTTAAGGTTAGCAGGGAAAACTCTTACTCTCACCCTCTGATCAAAACAGGGTCAGCTAGAGGAGTTTGCTTTGCTGAGTTTTGGGTATCTCCAAGAAGGAAGACCCACAGTTTCTGTTGGGAAGCCTCTTCCACTGTTTGATCCTTCTCACAATAAGACAGAACAAAACCAAAGCAAAACAGAACAAAACAAAACAAAAAAAAGTAATTTCTTATGCTTAAATGGATTTTTCTGTATTTCACCTTCTGCCTTTTCTGTCACCACCAAGGAGCATCTGGCTTTGTCTTCTTTACCTCCCCACATCAGGTGTTAATACACATGGATAAGATCCCTTCCCCAGTCTCCCCTTCTCCAGGCTGGGTGGTCTCAGCTCTCTCAGCCTGTCCTAGTATGTCAGAAACTCCCAGATTTTATTCTTCTTCACTGAAGAAAGTTCATGGGATAGTTCATAAACCATATTTAGATAGTTGTGAGTTGTTAACTCTGAATCCTGAACTCACCTGCTAGAAGACAAGACTAAGAGGCACTCAGAGAGGAAGAGAGGATAGGAAAAATAAAAAGGAGAATGCAGCTTCAGTCTCTAAGTCTTTCACCTTGGTAGCTTCACTGTTGGGAAACCACAAGCACAACACATGGTCTTTGAAGACATGAAGAAAGAACTCTGCAATACCAGAAAAGGGAAGGCACCTTAGATCCTAAAGTAACTCCAGCTGGAAGGGACCCATCAAGGAAGGTCATCAAGTCTGGTGGCTAAGCTAAGCTTGCAGAGGCTGTGCTCAGCATGGGAAAGCTGGAAAAGATGGGACTGAAGGAGTTAAAAAGTCCACGGGTCCAGAATCCCCACTGGAAAGCATGGAGATTAAATTGCCAGAGAACTCTTACACCGTTGAAATTTATGCCCTGTCTCCAGGACTGGTAGATTAAATATTTTAATAGCATTCAGGTAGTTGAATGCTTATTTTTTTCCCCTTTCTGCTTTGTTTTTGGCTTGTTTTTCTTAAATAAATACTCCTATTTCCTCTGGACTCTCAGAATATGTTTAGGTAAGTTCACATCATTGGTCTACACAATTATTTCTCATGAGCAACTCAACACTCAGCCCGATGTCAGGGGTGCCTGCCAAACTTCCCCTCCTCTCCTTGAGGATAAAAAGTCTCTGCCATTTAGATATGGTGGATTATTTTTTCCTTTTTGCATCTCTGCGACTTTATTTCCTCACAAGTTCAACATTTCCAACAGAATTGGAAATATTCTGAAGTACAATACATGAAATAAGGTGGGCAGGGCAAAAGGTCTCTTGCTGGGAACCTAAGCTGAAGTCCTTGAGCCTGCTTTTGGTGACTGTAGTTGCCATGGATTTGGGAAGTCCCGTGTGTTTGACACAGCTCAAACTGGGTTCTTGAAGGAAACTTCATTCCCCAGGAGTTCATTACAAAATGCATTTTGTAACTTTTCTCTGTTTGCTAAATTTGGGATTATTACTTCAGACAAATATTGAGAGAAAACCATGGGTTGGTGCCCATTTCGTTGAAGACATGTAAAGGGAAAACCAGACTAAGTTTCTGGTCATCTCTTTTCTGACCATCTTCCTACTTGTAGATCCATCATCTGGTCTTTCATAATCACAAATAATTTTCAAGAGGCGACTTGGTGGAAAAGCATCCTGGGGTTTTTTTTTTATTAACAAACAGAGCCAAGATCACCTGAGATCACTTGTGCCTGTTCTTCAGCTGAACAAAAATATTGACTAACCCAATAATATTTGTCTTCTTTCAGATCCCTGCTTCAAAATGATAGCAAAATACATCAAAACTCAATGTGAGAGAAGGAGATATCTGTTACTGCAATTACAGATGGCAGCCACACTAATTAGTCATCTCAACATAGATGGTGGGGAGGTGAGATTATAAACTTAACTGACTGGGTCCCAGCTGTAACAAAGCCAGAACATAAGCCAAAAAAACTTGTGGGAAAGAGATAATATTTTAACTATCTCAATTTTGGAAACGTTCATCAATTGTGAAATGCCACAGGAGTTAAGAAAACATTTTATCTGCTAAAACTGATGGAGTGTTGTTTCTCTGCAGAGAGGAAATTCTTGCCTGTTGCTATTTTCTGTTTCTTCAGAAAAGTTTTGTCTCCAGAGACCTTTTCAGGATTCAAGCCCTCTTGAACCATTGCTACTAGCCCTAAGCTTGAATATTTTGGTTTGTTTCTTAAGGAATAAACCTGTAATTCTGTCCCAGTTAGTTAAATTGATTTTGCTTTCTGCACTGATCCCCAAAGCCCTGCAGAAAACAAAATATCAGCACTCATTTATTAGAGGAAAAAAACCAACATCACCACTGGAAGCTGGATTTTGCTGGATTTTTAGCAAGGTTATTTTCTTGTTTTTGCAAAAATAGAAGGAAACCAACTGACTCACCAGCACTCTGGCTTCTGGTTACTTTGCAGAAACTTCAGCTTATGAACAGTTCCAGAACATTTGCCTTCATCCCAGGCCCAGGATGAACAACTTAACCTCTTCATAGTTGGATTCCTCTTTCCTGCAAGTCTCCATCACCCCTTGACAACTCAAAAGGTTTTAATTCTTTTAACTAAGTTTTTGGAAGGTGTGAATTAGTTGGTTTCATGTTCTAGATGTGCACCAAAAATGGAAAAGTAGATAAGAACTGGTCATTTCAGTTTGCATATTTGCTGCTGGGGGAGCAAGGAGCTAGAGGAGAATTGGCTGGTGGTCGTATTGTTACTTCAGTCAAGATAAAATATGTTCCAGATATTAATGTAGAAGAGATAAAGCACTGGGACAGGCTGCCCAGAGAGGTTGTGGAGTCTGCTTCTCTGGAGACATTCAAACCCACCTGGACACGTTCCTGTGTGATGTGCTCTGGGTGACCCTGCTCTGGCAGGGGGGTTGGGCTGGGTGATCTTTTGAGGTCACTTTTAACCCCTAAGATTCTGAGATTCTGTGTAACTGGTACCTACTTCCCCCTTGCAGAATTGCTGGGGCACTATTTCTCCTGAAGTGAAGGGAAAGCTGGACAGAGATGAGTTTTTACAGGACACACAGCTCCAATGATTGCCACTGAAGACAGTCACTGACCCTCCAGCTCTCCATTCCTAAACATTTCACCTCTTCATCTAATGGGTTTTTTTTGAGCAACAAGGCTGATTTATCCTTGTCACAGAGTGAACTGGCCTTTTAGAAAGATTTATTATACCTTCCCTTTTCAAGAAGCTTAGTTCCCTTTTCCAGATCAAGTGCTGATGTCCCATAAAAATCAGACTTGCTGGGACAGAGAGCAGAAGGCCATCAAGGAACAGCAGCAGTGTCCTCTGGGGGACACTGTGGGGCCACAGGGACTTGTGCTTAGGATGTTTTTCTACCCACATTTCCTAGAGCAAAGGAACCAAAATAGTTTAACTATCAGGAAGCTGCATGGTGAGGAGATACACAGGTGAAGGGAACTCTCCTACCTCAGAAAGGCTTTATTTGAGGTAGACTCAAGAATCATGTCCAAAGAAAGGGGTAAGGGACAGGAAGGCAATAAAGGAATTCATAGAATCATAGAAACACAGAATCACAGAATCATAGATTGGTTTGGGTTGGAAGGGACAGTAAAGACCCCCCAGCATGGACAGGGACACCTCCCACCAGATCAGGTTGCTGCAAGTCCCATCCAACCTGGCCCTGGACACTTCCAAGGATGGGGCAGCCACAGCTTCTCTGGACAACCTGGGCCAGGGTCTCATCTCCCGAACAAGAAGGAATTTCTTCCTAATGTCTAATCTAAATCTCCCTTCTTCCAGTTTTGGTCTATTGCCCCTTGTCCTCTCCCTCCCTGCCCTTGTCCCAGGTCCCTCCCCAGATTTCCTGGAGCCCCTTCAGGCACTGGAAGGTGCTCTAAGCTCTCCCTGGAGTCTTCTCTTCTCCAGGATGAACACCCCAACTCTCCCAGCCTGTCTCCAGAGCAGAGCTGCTCCAGCCCTCTGATCATCTTCATAGTCCTCCTCTGAACTCATTCCAACAGCTCCATGTCATTCTTATCTTGGGGGCTCCAGACCTGGACACTGTACTGCACATGGGGTCTACAGAAGCTCCCAGGCACCCATGGACATAAATCTTGCTCCAGAAAGTCGCTGTGCAAAGGAAACCTCCCAGTGCATGCTGAGTCACAGAGTGAGCAGAACAAGTGGGAATGTAAGAATGCATTTGGTGTTGCTTTCTGGATTATTTTTTTCTTTATTTTGTGCTGCACACACCAAACATGCCAGAGTCTGACTATGCCACAGGCTGGACTTGCAGGAACTGGACTGGTGGGACTATTCCTCCCAGAAATTTCAAACACTTCAGGCTGTTTCAGGGTCATCCTGGCTGTGGTTGGAGGAGAATCACACATGTTATTACAGATAATTTTGTGCTAGGGTTAAAAAGATAATTTTAAAAAGTCATGGAACACTGGTCCTTCCTCGTTTGCAGTATTAACAATTTTTCTTTTGCTATTCCATAAACATGAGCAGACTTCTGTGATTCCACCTAAGCATAATCGAGAGGAAATGGTGCCCCAGAATTGCTCTCCTGAGACAGCATCTAACCATTTCACTAGGAAGTCCTTATCAACAACATGGCCCAGTGAATTGCTTGTTTTCCAGTTTCTTTCAGTGATGGTTTGGATTGGAAGGGGTCTAGAAGATCATCCAGATCCAACCCCCTGCATGGGCAGGGACACCTCTCACCAGACCAGGCTGCTCCAAGCCCCATCCAACCTGCCCTTCAACACCCTGGGGAGGGGTCAAATATTGGAGGTTTAACAGAATCCTAAAGTAAACTTCCAGAAACCCTCTATACAATCCCAAACTCTCCCAAGACAGCTGATCACCTGGGCCTGAAAGAGCCAAAATTTAGTTGTCTCTTTTGGCCAGTTTTCTTCATCATCATACTTAATCTATTTTTTTTTCCTTCTATAAATTAAAAGTCTTTAAAAATTCCTCTTGCTCTGCCACATTTCATCTTGTTGGTCTCAATAAGGGCTACTGCATCAAGCACTCTATGTCTGTGTATTTACATATAAGCTTAACAGAATGAGCCACTAATCTTATTTGAGGCCTCTAAGCAGCATTGAAATACAGATTGTTATTAATAATTACAGCACTTCCATGTGACTCTTGCTGAAATGGCAAACCTTCCCTCCCTGCTTGTAAATGCTGCAGAAGAGCACGTTAGCTGAATTTCAAATGAGGGTGGCAGGGAAACAGCAGCAGCAACCACAGCAGAAACTCCCTGCTTTACAAAACTTGCTCCCTCTTAGAATTCATTCTGCCAGTGCAGATTCCTAAGCCACAAAAAAAAAAAACAAAGAGCCAAAACCACCAACAACAAAAACAAACCAACAAAACCCCAAATGAAACAAAACCAAAACCAAACTCAGGGCATGAATACACTGGAAACATCAGGCAAAGGCAAGGGAAGACCCCACCAAACCTGGTACATCATTGATGTCCCAACATCTTTGCTGCTAAGAGAGGGAAAGGCTGTTGACAAAAGATCCTGGATGCCAAGAGGCAGGACAGACACCACGGGCAGCTGAGCTGGGAATGCTGACGTGCATCCCCTCCCAAAGTTGTCCAACTCTGTTGGCCACACAGATGCCCCTCTTGAGGTATGGCATCTTCAGTGCAAGTTGGGAACATGTGTCACACAACATTTTTCCACCTGCCAATGACATTGTGCTGAAACATGTTGATTTTGGTGCCATTTCTGCAGGAAAATTGGACAACTAAGGATTGCTCTGACTTTCTCATTTCATTCTGATGTCCAAATGCTTTGTTTCAGCAAAGCAGAGAGTTTTCTTACTCTGTTTTATTTCTCTCTAATTTTATATTACAATCTGTTCAATACTGAGTTTATATGTTTGCCTGTTAGAGTAACAGCTCCTTGGGCCATCTGAAAATATGCTGAGAGGAAAGAAAATTAGTACATTTCCTATTTTCTCTGAACAATATTGATTACTACACATCATGTTTGGACAATCACTGATGGCTTTGATAGCTTTTTATTTTCTTTTTCACCAAAAGTTTCATTTTGCCTCAAAAGCAATTTTCAAAATGGCAGGTTTTCCCACAGAAGGGACTATTTATTTGTCATCAAAACTAATGTGCTACACTGACAGTGTCTAATCACATTCAGTTGCCAGGACAATTATTTTGCTCACTGCCTGGTCATGGCTGCCCTTTTTCTTGCTGCTCTACAGGGCCTCATTGTACAATCTTCCCCTTGCACTGCAATAAGTCATCCAGGCTCCTTGCTTGGGAAACCAACATCCACAGAAAACAGGTTTTGACTTGTAGTTCAAAGTGATGGAAAACTGTGGCAGTAATTAGGTGGATTTTCACATTAACCCTTGCGAGGATGTGAAGGCAACCAAGGAATATTGCCAGAAAGTTGACCAGTCTTGTTCTGAACAACCTCCTCATGGGGTCAGTGGGTGGTGGAAGTATCTCCACCAGCCTTACCTCCAGGGTGTTTATCTCATAGAATAATAAAATGGTTTGGGTTGGGAAAGACAGTAAAGATCATCCAGTTCTGAACTCCTGCCATGGGCAGGGACACCTCCCACCAGACCAGGTTGCTCCAAGCCCCATCCAACCTGCCCTTCAACACTTCCAGGGATGGGGCAGCCACAGCTTCTCTGGGCAACCTGTGCCAGGGTCTCATCATCCTCACATTAAAGAATTTCTTCCTAATGTCTAACCTAAATGTCCCCTCTTTCAGTTTTTACCCATTTCCCCTTGTCCTCTCCCTCCCTGCCCTTATCAAAAGCCCCTCCCCAGCTTTCCTGTGGCCCCTTCCGGCACTGGAAGGTGCTCTAAGGTCTCCCTGGAGCCTTCTCTTCTCCAGGCTGAACAACTCCAACTCTCCCAGCCCATCTCCAGAGCAGAGCTGCTCCAGCCCTCTGAGAGGCTCTCCAGCCCTCATGTCACTTTTTGGTCCAAAGAAATCCCAGTAATCAGAGCTAAAGAAGACCTGAACAGTCCATGTAGTGGGAACAGGATCTTTGCTGAAGATTTGCCTTTGGTGTCTGATGCCTGGAAGTCAGGAGAGGCAGCTCCAACCTCCACCTGGGTGTCTAGGGACTCACATACTAAGCTCAGACCCAGGGCTGTGTCTAACACTGTGTCCCACTCCCTATCCTCCATGAAGACAACCCTGGGAATCCCCCTGTTAACTCCTACCACTGACCCAGTGCAATAAACCCCTCTCCTTTTCTGTATATCCCAGTTGGTGCTTCCCAAAGCCCGTGGGTGTGATTTCAGGATGCTCTGACATCCATCTTTCTCTTCCCTGTGCTTTCAGATCTCTAACCATTTCTCCCCACTTAACTCTTCATATTCTCCATACACACTGTGCATGAAAACTCTGCTGTTACATTCAGGAGCAGTTTTCTCTGCCCAACCTTTTTGCCAAATAAACCACCAGTAGCACAACAACGTTGCTGTGTCAGTTTTAATGCCCTGACAAGCTTTTTATTGCTCCAGATTTGGACAAACATATTTGTATTTCTAGATGCTTTCCATGTTCCCACTTCCACTTCCACCTCTGTACTGCTGTTATCTATTATTACCAGGTTGCCACAGTAACTGCATTCCCCAACTCTCCTTATTTGTTCCACACCAGTTGTTGTATGGACTGTGTTTCTTCCCACATTCTCAAGATCTCGGGTTGTTTCTTATTTTGGTGAAGCTTTCACTCTTATCTTCTCCCCATTATCAGTCTGGAAGCTTTTGGCTGCATGTCATGGGGCAAGAAGGAAGAGAGGTACCTCCTTCTCCAAGGCCCCATGCTCAGATTTGTCCTTGGGAACGTTGCTGTTTTCTCAGGCAGTTGGCTCTTAGACATCATTCTCTACAGGTGATCAAGGTTTCCACAGGTCTGACCATTTGCAAGGAGCAAGAAGAATGGCTCTGGTGCAGATCACCCCTCCCCAGGACTGCTCTGAGTGGGCACCACAGCAAACTGCCCAGCCCCAGCAGCTTGGTCAGGCCCCTGGACCACCCCAAATCCCACCCCACACCAGTGCACCCCCTCCTGAAGCTGGGAAACGAGCTGCCAGCTCTGCAAGGGGAGCTTCTCTCTCTCTCAATCTCTATGTTTTGCTGCCCTCTCCTGCTCAGCTGGGGAACCTCTCAAACCTTTCAAGCCGGGCACTGAGCAGCCCCCCCTGGAAATAATCTCATAAGGGGACAGTTCTTGGCAGAGCAGAGCTGCCCTGATGAGAGCAAAGCAGCAGAGACAGCTCAGGTACAGGGTGTTAGTGGAGACTGGAATTAACACTTCCCAACCACCTGTCCTGGGGAAAACCCATGGAGCAAATGCTTTGCAGAAGCAGCAGTGCTGGAATGTTCTACAGCTTCACCCCAGCTGAAGCACCAAGGGAGGCATTTCCCTCTGAGCAGTGAAGATGTTTCTCTGCCTTTTGCACCCATCTTGCTCTTTTCCCTTGACTCACTGCTGCTCCAGGTGAGGTGGTTGGGAGGAGGAGGAGGATGTGCTGCCCCAGCAGCTGTGCAGCCTCCAACCTCACACCTGGAGCTCCCCAACCTGTTCTGCTCCCCAAGCAGTGGCAGCAGCAAGTGACTGAAACCACCTAAAGCACAACTACAGGCTGGGTGGAGAATGAATTGAGAGCAGACCTGAGGAAAAAAAGGCTTGGGGTGTTAGCTGATGAGAAGCTCAACATGAGCCATTAATATGTGCCTGCAGCCCAGAAACCAACCGTGTGCTTGACTGCATCAAATGCAGCATGGCCAGTAGGTCAAGGGAGGGGATTCTGCCCCTCTGCTCCACCCTTGTGAGACCCCACCTGGAGAACTGTGTCCACTTCTGGAGCCCCCAACACAAGAAGGACATGGAGCTGTTGGAACAAGTCCAGAGGAGGCCACAAAAATGATCAGAATTGGAGCAGCTCTGCTCTGGAGACAGGCTGAGGGAGTTGGGGTGTTCAGCCTGGAGAAGAGAAGGCTCCAGGGAGACCTTAGAGCACCTTCCAGTGCCTGAAGGGGCTCCAGGAAAGCTGGGGAGGGGCTTTTGACAAGGTCATGGAGTGGTAGGGTAAGGGGGGAAGGTTTTAAGCTGAAAGAGGGGAGTTTTAAGTTAGACATTAGGAAGAAATTCCTTCCTGTGAGACTGGTGAGATCCTGGCACAGGTTACCCAGGGAAGTCTTGGTTGCTCACTCCCTGAAGTGTTCAAGGGCAGGTTGACTGGGGCTTGGAGCAACCTGGTCTAGTGGGACATTGGGACTGGATGATCTTTAAGGTCCCTCTCATCCAAACCATTCTGTGATTCCAATTCTAAAATGGCAAAAAGGGCAGCACTGCCACCCCCTCACACAGTCCCTGTGCTAAGGAAGCCCCTCACTGCCAAGGTACCTCTCTCAGAAAGGTTAATGCCTACCAAAGTGGGCTTTAGTGTCCATCTTAGATGTGACCAGAGTGACTTCATGGTGCTCTTACTGATTTGTTCTACAATGCAGAACAGAAAACCTCTTAGGGTAGAAATAGAAACCCAACACAGTCCTTGATGTGCGGCCTCACAAGAGCATAGTAGAGGGGCAGAAACCCCTTCACAGAATCTTAGGGGTTGGAAGGGACCTTTCTTAGGGTAGAAATAGAAACTCAACACAGTCTTTGATGTGGGGGCCCACAAGAGCATAGTAGAGGGGCAGAAACACCTTCACAGAATCACAGAATCTTAGGGGTTGGAAGGGACCTGGAAAGATCATCCAGTCCAACTGCTGACAAAAAGAAACAGCTTTATTTTAAATGGTTTCAATTCAGATACTCACATTTACACTCAGATGTTGAGCCACGGGGGAATAGAATCAACTGAGTCTGTAAAAGCAAAATAGGCCACATTATTAAACAGCATTCTTAGAATAAGTGTTGATGTTCACTTAGTTATATCCCCTTGGCTGAGTCAGGAAAACAGAACCTTCCCTTACTATTACCATTTCACATTCTTATGAAGGTCTTTGATTGGATTGAGTGGATGGTCTTAATGGGATTTGTCAGACAATAGAAGAATCCTAATTTAAATGATAAAGCTATCTCTCCTAACGGTACTTTATTATTGTTGGGTTGGGTTTTATTTGTAAATGCCTTTTTCTTTTAGACACAAGCCTAGCAAGGCATTGAGTCATGTGTTCAAAATATAATGCTTTACATGATAAACACAGAGTTAGCATGGGAAAGGTATCACTTACTTAAGAAAAATCTCTTTATTCCCAAGGAGGAAAAGAAGCCTGGGGTGGCAGGATTAATATTTACTGCCAGCTCTGTAGCAACTACATCCACACTCAGTATAAATTATTATTTAAATTCCATGGCCTTCCAGTAAGGTGGGGGTCCAGGGAACTTAGGACAATAGATCATTTAGAGTTGCCTAAAAATATAACCCCATTGGAACAAAATTCCTTGATAAGCTTATCAAAATTATTACCAGAATGAGTAATTTCTTCCAACACAGTTGGAGCTTGAGTGTTAAATCAATCAAACCAGTGGAAGAAGAAAGACACATTTCTCAAAGCAGTATTACCAGCAAGGAGGCAAATTATAGCAAAAAGTGCAGAAAACTGCACTTTCTCAGCTGAGAAAAGCCATAATTTGGCAAAGAACTTCAGAGTGTGCCCAAATTTTAAAGTATATTATATTTGATGGAAACCAAGAAGTGAGGTTATTATTCCCTGGAATGGTGCAACTAAATTTCCTCCATTTGACAATTAACAGAGCATGGGAAGAAATACCTTAGAAATTCAAGAATAAATCTATCCAGAGGACTGGTAATACCAGTTTGATTGGTACAAGACTTTTGGCTATGATGTCCAAACATTACAAAGCATGTACAACTGTGTCTGTTATTGATCCACCTGCAATTGGATATGCTGCAGATCTGCCAACAGACCCGAGTGCCTCAGGCCTTTTTGGAAACCCATTCTACATGAGAAACAAGAAAACCCACACTTCTGTTATTTATGATTTAAAGCAGAGTCTCTAGAGCTTTGTCAAGGCTGAGAAATGTTCATGCTTCAGGGCATGTGGTAACCTCCAACTAATGGACAACAGGAGGAACATCTCACTGGCAGATTACCCCATGATGTCAGGACTACCTGTAGCATCCCAAGGTTTGTGCTAGGGGGACAAATTAGTTGTCCCTTTTCTGGTAATTCCCCTGCCCTTGATCACCAGGGGCATCTCCAAGAGGACCTCAAATGTCAGGTCATGACAGGCTCCCTGTAATGGTCCTTGCCTCTTCTCCAGCCAAATACAGTGGGTGGTGGCTTTCAGGTAAAACCTGCAGGGTGATGGGCAGTGCAGCTGTGCACTAGGGCTTGCAGCTGGAACTGGAAATGTGGGGAGGACCCAATAATGGATGGAGGTACTGAGTGAAAGCCACGTGCTTCCAGACAGAAGAGAAGTGAAGAAACGAGATTTGGTTCATGTGCAGCATTGAATAATAGAATCATAGAATGTCTTGGGTTGGAAGGGACTTCTAAAACTCATCAAGTCCAAACCCCCTACAAGAAGCAGGGACATCTCCAATAAGATCAGATTGCTCAGAGCCCCACCAAGCCTAACCTTGAATCTCTCCAAGGATGGGACCTCCATGACCTCTGTAGGCAACCTGTTCCGATGATCCACCACCCTCATGTTAAAGAACTTTTTCCTAATGTCCAACCTAAATCTACCATTTTCTGGCTTGAAACCATTCCCCCTTGTCCTGTTGCTACATGACCTAGTGAACAGGTCTTCCCCAGCCTTCTTACAGGCCCCTTTCACATATTGGAAGGTCACTCTAAGGTTCCCCCAGAGTCTTCTCTTCTTCATTCTGAACAACCCCAACTCCCTCAGCCTGTCCTCATAAGAGAGGTGCTCCAGCCCTCTGATTTTACTGCCCTTCTTGGACACACTCAAACAGGCCCACATCCTTCTTGGGGACTCCAGAGCTGGACACAGCACTCCAGGTGAGGTCTCACGAGGGCAGAGTAGAGGGGGAAAATCCCCTCCCTTGACCTGCTGCCCACACTTCTTGTGATGCAGCCCAGGCCACAGTCGGTTCCTGGGCTGCCAGAGCACATTGCTGGCTCATGAGATCTGACCTATCTGGCTCACTGAGCAAGAGTTTTGGAGTAAAAACTACCCATGTCAAACTAGGGGCTGTTTTGGAGAGGATCTATGAAATCTATGAGATTTCCCCAGGTTCAGCTCTCCCTTGCCTAGAAGTGTGTTCAGACAGCATCTCAGCCAGCTTCGTGTCCTCCACACTGCAGACCCCAGTGCAGTGGGAAAGAATTGGTCTGCTCTGGAGGAGACAAGTCTTGATCACCATGGAGGATTAGTGGGCATAACCAATGAGAGGAACAGGGACAGGGATAGAAGGATGGCACTAAATGGTTGAAAAAACACAAGAGACAGTGTGACGAAATCCCCAGACTTCTAAAGTCCTCATTATTCCCACTCAGCAGAGTCCCACTGTAGAGCACAGTTCCCAGCTACAGCCCTTTTCCTCAGAGTGCTGCTGTCCCATCTCACCTCCAGCAATGATGGACAAATACAGCAAAGCTCAATTCTGCAGGGCCAAAACTTCTCCTGGAATGGTGACAGCTGTCCTGCTCTCCAGCCTCTCCCAGTAGAGCTGTGTGGAGTTTTGACAGAGGAAATCTGGGCCCAGTCCTCCAGAGTTCATGAACCTTTCAGTAAAACTGGCTCCTGTTCCAAAAAATCCTGGGCTGACTTCCAAGAAAAACTCCAGCTCCAAGAACATCCTGCCTTGCCATAGCTCTTCTGCATCCATCCACACAGCTCATGCCAAAAAATGCTAGATGTTCTTTTCATCTTTAACTGCAGACACAAAAAGTGGAAAGGGATCTTGCTACTACGAAAACAAATGAAAACAGAGAGGCCAGGTGTCTGCTAAAGTCAGCTAGAAGGAGCCTTTCCACCCTCCAGTGGAATCAATGAATCATAGAATGGTTTGGGGTGGAAGGGACCTTAAAGATCACCCAGTTCCAGCCCCCCTGCATGGGCAGGGACACCTCCCACCAGACCAGGTTGCTCAAAGCCCCATCCAACCTGCCCTTGAACACTTCCAGGGATGGGGCAGCCACAGCTTCTCTGGACATCCTGTGCCAGGGTCTCACCACCCTCACAGGAAATAATTTCTTCCTAATATCTCATCTAAATCTCCCCTCTTCCAGTCTGAAACCATCTCCCCTCATCCTATTACTACAAGCCCTTGTCCCAAGCCCCTCCCCAGCTTTCCTGGAGCCCCTTCAGGCACTGGAAGGTGCTCTAAGTTCTCCCCAGAACCTTCTCTTCTCCGGGCTAAGCAGCCCAAACTCCCCCAGCCTGTCTCCATGGCAGAGGTGCCCAAGCCCTCTGATTATCTTCCTGCCCTCCTTTGGGCTCTCTGCAGCAGATCCATGTCCTCCTTGTGTTGGGGGACCCAGAAATGTAGATGGTTTCCAGGTGGTGTCACATGAGAGCAGTGTCATTACAGTCAAAAGAGACCATTTTAGTGACCCAGAGCCTGGCTTCTCAGTGGGCTTATCCCATAGCTGATATAACATGTGGCAGTTAATTCACATGAAATTACATCTGCATTCCCATGGAATTGCACACTATATCCACATCTGTTCTTGCCTGGAGTATAGAGGAAGGGGGAAGGAGAAGCTGTGATGTTTCTGGGAGCAGAAGGACATTTGGCTTTTCCCATTTGTTAAGCTACTCTGGGAAAGTGACTTTCAAGCACGTGGCAGGAACCCAGGGAGCTGCAAATAGGCAGAGGGATTTGATGGTGTGTGCCCTTGCAGGCAGCAGCTGTGTGCAGGCACTGCTAGAAGGGGCACAGCCAGCACACAGCTCCAGACTCCTTCTGCTGCCCACACAGTCCAGGAATGGCTCTTGGTTTATGTCCCTGGACCTGCAGAAGTGCCCAAGTGCCAGGACCCTTTAGGGTATCTGACCCCTTGGTCACTGCAGGTGATAAACAGAGAGGATGGACAACCCAACCTCTCAAGGTGCCTGCTGGGACTCTGATGTGTAGCTCAGCCAAAGCCACCTTAATGTCACTCTGTCCTGCCTCTGGACTTTCTCTGGAGCAATTCCAGCTCTTGAGATATATGTCAAATATCCATATATATCACAAAATCATTCTGACCAGAAGATCACTGAGTCCAACTGCAAACTCCACCCCTAAACCATGTCTCTCAGCACCACATCTACATGGCTTTGAAATTCCTCCAGGGATGGTGACTCCACCACTGCTCTGGGCAGCATATTCCAGTGCTTGACAACCCTTTCAGTAAATAATGTTTCCCTGATACCCAATTTAAACCTCCCTTGGCACAACCTGAGGCCATTTCCTCTTCTTGTCTCACTTGTAACTTGGGAAAAAAGACCAAACCCCACCTCTCTACAACCTCCTTCCAGGTATTTGTAGAGAGTGAGAAGGTCTCCCCTCAGCCTCCTTTTCTCCAGGCTGAACATCTCCAGTTCCCTCAGCTGCTCCTCTCAAGAATCATGCTCCAGACCCTTCACCATCTTCATTGCCCTTCTCTGGACACGCTCCAGCCCCTCAATGTCCTTCTTGTTGTGAGGGGCCCAAAACTGACCCCAGGATTCCAGGTGCAGCCCCACCAGTGCCCAGCACAGGGGGACAATTCCTGCCCTAGCCCTGCTGGCCACACTCTTGCTGATACAAGCCAGGATGCTGGTGACCTTCTCAGCCACACTGCTGGCTGATGTTTAGCCACTGTTGACCACCACCCCCAAGTCCTTTTCCACCAGGCACTTTCCAGCCACTCTTCCCCAAGCCTGTAGCATTTTTCAGCTCTCAGCCATAGGGAGTGTTTGGTTTGTTGTTGGTAGGAGCAGGCAGGTTTCTACCCTTGAATGACTGTGTGATTCCAAAGTCTGGAGTCTCCTCCCAGCTGTGACTCCTTTAGGAACAGGTGAAGTGTTCACAGAGGACTTAGACACCATCTCTTTGCTGGGGTTTGAACTTTTCTCATCCACAGAGCACAGCAAACAGCTCAGGGGTTTACAAAGAACTGGAAGATCAAAGAAACAACCATGTGGTTATTTTCAGCTTAGCACAACATCACGATGTATCTTATACCACCGACATTGATTTTCCTTTCAATCAAGAAGAAAAAGGGGAAATCTCTGCTTCTGCCACTGCCATCTCCAGGATTTTCTGATCCTCCCTGCAGACAAGTTTGTTATCATCACTCATGGAATTATAAAGGAAGAAAAATCCTCCTGCTGGTCTGACATGCAATGCCAGCCCTCCAAGGAGCAGGTTCAGGTCTTTGTGCCACCTCCTATTCCCTCTACAGCTCTTAGGAAGTTCCTTGATCGCTGGGTGTCACTTCAGATCTGCCTCTACAGAACAAGGTTCATGCTGCTGACCCAGGAGGCTGTTGTAAGCAGAAAGGTCTTCACTTAGTTCTGGTTGCTCACAAAAGAAAAAACACAAGAGAGAATTTCAGTAGAAGAGAAAGGGCTTATTTTCAGTTCAGCCTCTTCATTGAATTAGCTGCTATTTGTCAGTAACAGGCTGGGGAAACACTCAAGTGTTTGACTGGGGCAAAAGAGTTCCTCTAATTTACATCTCATTGCTCACTGAGATAAACATGCTTTTCTCTTTCCTATCATATTAATGTGAATTGTGGCCAAACTGTGCAGCTCTAGGGTGTCCTGGGGATGGATGGATGGATGGCATGTGTGCTTAGCACTGGCAGGACAAATGATTAATAAGACTTTCCTTAATGGTGATGCATTTTAGCTGCAATTATCAACTAAAACTAATGGGTAGTTAAAGCCAGGAAGTTTCACCTGTTTGTTTCACATAAAAAGCTTTCTCCCTCCAGCCTCCCATCCAGTTCCATTTTCAGAGTCCAGTTCTGCTGCAGCTTTACCCAGTTATGGAAGTGGGAGAGGTTTAAGCCTGTTTAGAGCCTTGACATAAAGATCCAGAGGAGTCTATGCAAGCTGCAAGGTGAAGAGTAGGTCTGAGCTTGAACATGATCAGCCAAGTCTACACTGGAGGTGGTCAGAGTGAATGCTGCCAAGGCTCAAAGCAGACCCATCATGCCTGCAGAAAGCCAAGCTCAGATAGCTCCCCATGTGCTGCACTTTGCCCCTGTTTCATCTGCCCACGCTACATGAACAGACACTTGGATCTCATAGACTCCTCTGCCCATGTCAGACCACTTGTATTTCAGTTTTCACTTAAGAAATGTGAACAGTGTCTGAGGCTGAACCCACATTCATGCTGAACTAGCCATGTGAGCAGACCCTGGTGACTTCATGTGGCTTTGGATCAGTCTCTATCAAAACCAGCCTGGAATCAAGAAAACCGTGAGCCTTCCCAGTCACCTGGCATCACAGGCATCATAGAACTATGGAATAGTTTGGGTTGGAAGGTACCTTAAAGATCATCCAGTTCCAACATCCCTGCATGGGCAGGGACACCTCCCACCAGACCAGGCTGCTCCAAGCCCCATCCAACCTGCCCTTCAACACTGCCAGGGATGGGGCAGCCACAGCTTCTCTGGGCAACTTGGGCCAGTGTCTCACCACCCTCACAGTGGACACAGAACTGCAGGTGAGGTCTCATGAGATTTGAGTAAAGGGGCAAAATCACCTCACACAAGGAACACTTGGGTTCAGGATATCCAGGTGTTACTGGCATGTACTGGTGAGCCAGTGTCTCAGCTCCCATCACAATCACAGAGATCACGGGCAGCATCAACACAAGTCTCAGTGCCTTGGCCATCCTCTCTGGTTCCAGCTGCAGCTTCAGCCAGGCACAGGTCTCCTGTATGGCCTCTCTTCCCTCTACCAACCCCAGTTTGGATGCCATGGGCTATGCCCAATGACACTAGAGGCTCAGAAACAACCCAGTCCTTCCACTGGTGAGCAGCGCCAGCTGAGCCCAGGGAATAATGAGCTGTAACCCAGATGCCTTTGAGCTATTGATCCAGGAAGGGGATGGCCACTCATAAGTCCTGTACTATTTCTACCTGGTTCATGGAGATTTTTGAATGCCACTGGGCATCTCAGGTAGCATTTGGCATCTGTGTTTGGCAAATATATACAATCTTTGCACTGTTGTTTACACTAGCACAAAAACAACCCCCAAACAAACAGAAATATATTCCCAAAAGGAATCATACTCAATGTAAATCAGAGGATCATAAAAGTGAGTTGGTTGGAAAAGACCTTTAAGAACACCTAGTCTGACCATTAATCCAGCACTACCAAGTCCAACACCAAACCATGTCCCTAAATGATCTCATGAGGTATAATGGAGTTGGGAAACAAATCAATCCTTTTGGGTCAGTTATGGTTTCTTATCTCTGAGCAAAATTCTGACCTGACATTTTAAGCTTGCAAATCTGTACTAAATTATAGCATCTCACTTAACTCATTTTACATTTATATTGCCTCTTGTATGTGTTTGCTGCATAGGATGCTAACTCTGCTCCTTGCCAATAAGCTGTCCAGAGAAGCAGAACAACATTAATGATGAGGAAAAACAAAAGCCAGTCAATAATAACCTGACTGGTAATTTCATGATGAGAAATTCACTCATGCCCTTCTTTGTGCCTGAGAGCTCTCATTGTTCTTATTATGAATCCTCAGGCATGAGAAGTGGATGTGATTTCTAAATTAAATAGAGTTTGTATCACCCTCCAAAGAATGAATCCTCCTGCAATGATTAAGCAGGGTTCTGACACTGCATTTTGAAGAGTATTGCATGTTCTGAATGATGTTTTAGTCACCATCCCTGGAGGGGTTTAAAAGTTGTGCAGATGTGGTGCTGAGGGAACATGGTTTAGTGGTGGCCTTGGTAGTGCTGGGTTAACAGTTGGACTTGATTTTGTTAAAGGTCCTTTCCAACTGAAATGATTCTATGATTTCATGCCTTATAGATTTCATATAGCTACCTGCCAGCACAGAGTGGAGAGAGGCTCAAGGTGAGGAGTTTTCCCTGAGGTATCCCAAGAGGGCATCATGGCAGTGACCTGATGACCTACAAAGGATTGAAGAGATGCCAACGAGACTGATGTTTGGTGGGATGTACTGTAGTGTAGATCATGACTCGTCCTGAACCTCTGGAAAAGACAGTTACATCCAAACACCCAGATACTTCTGCCAAACTGGTAGGACTGGAGGTTGGACATGAGCCTCCCAACTTCAGTGAATCAATGGAGTTTTCTTAACTGTTGCGAGTTACACGGACATTTATTTCTCTGACATTATATATCAAATCCTGCTACAGAGCTCACATGGACACACATCTTGGTGCCCTTTAGATACCAGGAAGCAATGTGGCATCTCTCTCACTTAGCAGAGAATCAGTAAGGCACCAACATCCCTGCCCCCTGGACTCAACACAGAAATATGAATTAGCTTGATCACTTAATAAGTTTAAAGCAGGACAGAATATATTTATTTGAAGACAGACTTGCATCACAGGACTAAAGTTGCAGGAAACTAGGATGCCAGATTTTATTATCCTTCTGCAGAACAAAGATCTTTCTCAGCTGTAGCAGTATCTCAGATAGCCTCTGTCTCATCTTCTAGCCAAGATGGAATCTTCATCCATAGTTTCTCTGTTGCTTAAGTGGTCTAAAGTAATTTGAGTGTCAGATACAAGTTTTAAAAGGGTGTTTTACAGCCATTCTAATCTCTGCCCTTCGCTGAGAACTAAAGAGGAGTAACATGAAGGCTTCCAGATAGTTTAAAATCAGTGTTGCTCAGGCTTGCCCTCCTCCTCCTCATGGTCATTTCTTTCCTATTCTCTATCATCGGTGCTGCATTTGTACCTGACTTAGCAACTCTGGTCTCAGGCCCCTTGTCTCTGCTACAGTTGCCTAAAAACCCATTCATAACCTCCAGAATGTTGTAAGAGCCTTTAAACCTAATTTCTTACTAGACTCATCATGATCTCTCTGTGACAATACCACTGTGCAGCACCCATCAGGAGCAGGGTGGTCAAACTGTGTCACACCCCATGCCTGGGGCACAAGGACTGGGACCTCCTTCCACAGGGACAACTGTGAATTGTCCCTCAGGTATAAGAGAAACCAGCTGTTGGTGCTGGTTTCTGCACGTCTGTGGCATTGATTTTTCTGCCAGTGAAGGTGACAGTAACATGAGGGCATATCCCAGACAGCAACACCCACCCTGGGGAGCTCTCCTGGAGACTGGTGTCACCTCCTCACAGAGCAGGTCCCTCCTGCAGTGGACGTGCTTAACACAAAGTGCCCCCCAGTGCTGCAGCCATGTCTGGGTCACACACACTGTGGTGCTATCACATCTCCATCCTCCTGCACGACCATCAGAGGGTCCTCAGACACAGAAATCAGCTGCACCCAGAGGTGACAAAATGGGGACATGCCTGAGAAGAAGCAGGGAGTGGTGGGTGTTTCTTTTCCTTCCTGTTTCCCCTCTCAGTCCATTCATGTATTTAGCTTCAGGAAGGCCAACCACATTTTTGGTGCTCATTTGATTTTATTTTTCCAGAATAATTCTGCTTACTCCTACAGGGAGGACAAGGACACAGGGATTCCCCTCCAATAGGAGGGGAGCTGAGTTTGGCAAAGCAGAGTCTCTGCAAAAGACCTTGAGATCAGAGAAATCTTCCACAACTAAATAAATCCTTACGTGCATGAAGAAGTAAGGACTAAGGAGGGGCTTTAACCTCTGTACTGCATTCCCATGTGCAGTTTTGGGTCAAGTAGGCTAGAAAATATTTAAAAGCCTTCATTAAACACCTATTCACCCTGTTCAAGAACCATAGAAATGGCCTTTTGTGAAGGTTTTGAGGAACTGATCACGCAGAAGATGAGGCTGCTCTGATTCTTGCAGAGAAAAATGCAGCTATGCATGAGTTATTTCACAAAGCAGAAAAGGAAATGGCAATGAGCAGGGCTGGGAGCTGAGCCACCAATTTCTCCTTTACCTCTGCCTTTAGAAATCCAGCAAAATGATTGCCCAAAAGACCAGTAGGCCTTCATTAAATAATTAAAACATATCCTCAGCTATATTTTCACCAGCAAAATATTTGCTTCAGACGTATTTGCTTCAGACCTTTCTGATCCTGTGGCAGCTTCCAGAGCTCTGCCATGGCAGAAATAACTGCAGAGCAAGAAAGTGATGCAGGGTCAGGACCCTGGTGGTGAAGGGTTTGCAAGCTATCCCTGGGATTCAGAAGGGTGAAGCAGGTCCCAGCTTGGGGCTTGGAGATTAATTCCTTGGGTGGTCTCACTTCCTTCCTTCACAGAGCATCTCAGGATGGTGAGCATGGCTTCACAAGACAGAGTGGGAGAATTCAGAGCATAAAAACTGTATTCCTTTTATCTCAATAAAGTAAGAACACATCGTTTGCTGAGTCAGCATCAAAAGGCCACCAGTGACCTAAAAAACAGGTCATTTCCAGGCACATCTGTGGATTATGCTGGAGGTTAAGGTGAACTTGAGGGAGTGCTGGTTGATGGGGGTGAATAAAACAGCTTGAAACAAAAAAAACCACAAGAAAACAACAACACAAAACTGAGCTTGAAGTCTCAGTATTGCTGAATTTCTCATTCCCAGGACAAGAGAGATACTGGCAGCAAGAAATCCTCCTACCATGCCAGCAAGGGAATTAACTCCTTCCCCTAGAAATCTTTTTGTCTTATGGGTAAAAAATGGTTCATTCCATGGCTGGGGTCCTGCCAAAGTACACTTAAATGACTGGTAAAAAATTATCACAAAGTAATAATTACCCCCACCATATACCAAAG
>NW_009951940.1:388909-392072 GCF_000747805.2 Chaetura pelagica
AGCTCCAGAGGTTCATACCTGGCAGTTTCTCTGAGTGTCTCTTCATCCTTGGGGCCTCAGAAGCATATGACATATACTAAATTTCCAAGCATGAAGAATAAAACTAATTAAGAGTTTTAAATCAAAATGGCTCAAAGAGGGCACAGAGCCCAGAGATCTGAGCTTTCCAATTTGCAAAAATAAAATAAAAATAACATCTCTTCAGCAAATCCAAATCCCCCTTTCTTCTCTCCCCCCTCTTTTATCCCAACATCCTCCCAGGGAACAATTTACCAGGACCCCATAAAGCCAAGGGGAAAAGCTGTGCTGAAGCAGCTGAGTGTGGGGCAGTGCCAGGGGGTGGAGGTCACCTCTGAAGATTGTGCTTCTCTAGATTCATTGCTTCAGCACTTTTCCCAGTACACAAAGACCAAAGTCTGCTATTGAAATCTCACCTACCACAACACAGTCAATAGGGCTCCTCATATCTAAAGAGTTTTAGGTGGATCCTGAGGTGTGAGGAGAGGCATGAGCTACTTCTGTCCAACCACAACCACAGTCAGGTTAGTTTGATACTAAAACCTTCCTCCCCACCTAACTCACGCTCTCTGCAACGAGGCTGATACAAGTCACAGCCATGAACTATTTTGTAGGAGGTCCAGCAAATTATGGAGGGAAAACTTGCATTTAAATACACAAGGAGATCATGAAGTTACTCATGAGTGAGAGCTGGGAAGAATTAATACAGCAGCAGACAAACCACTGGGTGCTGGTTAGTGAACACCTACTAGATACCAGCTGGAGCACACCAGCATGTCTCAGATGACCTGGGCAGGACCACAGCTATTCCCTTTGCCTCCTGGTAGGTGCAATGGAGTGATGAGGTTCTGCATGTTTGCATCCCTGGAGGAACATAAAACTCTTATTCCCACGAGGGAATACAGACCTACTTCTCATTAAGCATCTCACTGAGCATTTTCTTCCCTGCAGGGTTAGGCTTGATGGATCCAAAAGCTCTTTTCTGCTGCAGGTGTGTGGTTGCTCATTGTTCCCAGCCAACAGGATGTTCCTGGGAACCACGGTGCCCCTTTACATTCCAGGGTGGCACAGCAGGGACTTAACAAGCAAAGAAAGACTCCCATTCCCCTGATTATCCCCTTAAGCTGCATGTCTTTCTCCTCAATGCTGGAGAGTCACAGCCCCAAGGTCTGCCATGCTGTGCAGCAGCCAGTCATCCAAAAGATGGGACACAGAAGGAGAATGGGAGACAGGGACAGAGCCACTGCATCCCTCTCCCATCCATATCCTCCCTTTCAAGCAAGGGATTCTGAAAGCTGAGTGGGACTAGAGGATCTTGAAAGTCAACCCTTCCAACCCCAACCATTCTATGATTCCACGATAACCAAGTGATAAAACTTTTCCAAGCAGTTTTCCCACGTGTGGGCTTGGGCATCGGGATTAGGTGACCATTGGTGGGACCCACACAGCAGTTTCTGAGTAAGAAGTCAGGGTGTTCCTCTGTTTCTGCCATGCTGCACTGGCTGTCCCACTGCTGATCCCACAGGTGTTGGAGTGGGTTGGGGGAAGTCAGAGATGAACCTTGGACTTCTACATCTAAATCTCAAGTTCTGCCCTTTTTTGATTAAAAATTACTCCTCAACTACACAACAGCAATTGATGTTGTTATCTCCATTCCCCTCATCTCCAACACTGCTGGGAAATACCTTATTTTGCTTCCTGTTATTTTAATCCCTTCCAAAATATTTTGAAGGAACAGTTTCTCTACTAACCATGAGCAAAACATCCCATGTTGCCTACCAGGGTCTCTCTTCTTTCTATTTACCCCCTTCCAGCCACAGCTGGACTGGACACATGGCCAGCACACTTTTGACAAGGACATGGAGTGATAGGACAAGGAGGAATGGCTTTAAACTGGAAGAGGGAAGATTTAGGTTGGATATTAGGAAGAAATTATTTCCTGTGAGGATGGTGAGGCACTGGAACAGGTTGCCCAGGGAAGTTGTGGAAGCCCAATCCCTGGAGGTGTTCAAGGGCAGGTTGGATGGGGCTTGGAGCAACCTGGGCTGGTGGGAGGTGTCCCTGCCTGTGCAGGGGGGTTGGAACTGGATGATCTTTGAGGTCCTTTCAAACCCAAACCATTCCATGATTCTATGCCTGCCTGGCAGACACCCATTCACACACAGCCTTGTGAAACTGGAGGGGCAGAGATCACCCCAGGGAAGAAGAGGGTTATGCAGGACCAGCCCAAGGGTCCCTACACACCAGAGAGGTGGACATCAAAGGATGTCCCCTAAGAATAGGTCAACCTGTATTCTGTGGGAGTCAGTGATCTTTCACCCCATCAATCAGCAGGTCTCCCTGCAGGAGCAGGCTCCCAGCAGAGGATGTAAATCCCAGGCACTGCTTGGGTGAAAACTCTGCCCTTGGCTCCAGGTCTTTGGGTTCAGCCACAGACGACAGCGAGTGCAAGGGTGGGCAGATCCGAGATGCAGTTTCACACGACCTTCCTCCCTGAACCAAAACTGCTGACGTCCACCAGGCCCCGTTTCTGGGCATGGATCCAGGGCCTGCCTGTGAAAGTCTGTGCCCCTTCCAAAACATCTCAGCTGGAACACACGGAATCTCTGAACCTGCTCCGAGAACAACCCCGGAGCACGACTCACCTACGCGCAGGCACAGCCTTGGTCTTGCCTGCTGCACAGGTCTCCAGGAGCAACCTGGAAACACCCACAGCTACACCTCTAAAACAGGGGCATGCAGACAGAACAGCAGCTTGCAGATTCACTTGGGCAATCCCTAAATGAGCCTGGAAATCTGGCATCCTCAGTTCGAAGCCAAACCCCTGCCTGTCCCACACGAGATGTGGTTTCCTGCTCTGTGCCCACCACCACTTTGGTATCTCCACCCTTCTGCCTCCTCCACACTCACAGAAAAGGCCAAACATCACCTGTGAAGGTGATAACATAAATACTGGAGAAGGGACTTGTTGGGTTTGTTCTTTTTTATTTATTTTTCTTATGTTAGCCCCATTTTCCACCTAAAACACAAACAAGGAAACTGTTCCTCTGAGAGGTGTCCTTATGTTTAACAAGATGCCTGGATTTCCATATCAAGGGGCTGGCTCCTACTTTTTGGAGACAATAATAAGAATAATAATTAATAA
>NW_009951940.1:392178-423231 GCF_000747805.2 Chaetura pelagica
TAGCTGGTAAGAAACCTATTGATACAAATCAGGAAACACTGGAGGAAGATTTGGATAGATTGTATCTGAGGATTATTCCTACACTTAAACAGGTGTGAAAAAAAATAATAATAGCAATAAAAGCTATTCCACTTCAACAGAGATATAGACAGGATCCTTTTGTAGTAAGAAAACCAGTTGTTGTAGTTCTTACTCTCAAAAAAAAAAGAACAAAGAAGAGCTCAAACCCATAAACTAGCAAGTCAACATGATTAAAATAATCTATAAACATGAAGCAGTCAAAATAGGGATGAAATTAGGAGAGTGAAGGAATAAAAAAAAGAACAACCACAAATACCAAATTGCAGAATAGATAATAACATTGCAAAATGGCATTTCTAATAGCAATTTAGTCCCTCTCTGCTTATAGGCTGGAAGGGAATGAGCTTGAAGAAACCTAATAAGCAGGTAAGTGCTTTGTACCAGTTCATTCCTTCCTCCAACACAGCTCCTTCCATGGTTCCTTTGTGCACTGGAGAGGGGTGGAGAACCAGCTGCCATCCCTCAGATAGCAGTTCAAATCATGTCCTCCAGGAGGAAGTTCATCTCAGGTGTGCTCAAAGGATCACAGGCCAAGAAAGGGGTTGGAATAGCTCCTCAGCAGTGTTGTGCCTCAACTCCACCAACCCTGGTGGTCACCAGCTGGCACATGCTTGAACATCTCTGTATGAAAGGACAACACTTTCTGCCCCTGCCATGGGTGGATTCAGATGCTCTAAGTCAAGGCAGGGATAACAGCAGATGAAGGATGATTGTCCCCAGCAGGTCTGTGGTCTAACAGATGACATCTGCAGCAGGCAAAGGGCAGGCAGTAAATGAACATGGTGACATTCATGATATGTGTCAAGGAGAGCTGAAACAAAAGCTTCATCTAACAGGTGGATAAGTGATTGTTCCTTTGTATTTGGCACTGGAGAGACCACACCTCGAATTACCTGTTCAGTTTTGGGCCCTTCACAAGAGGAAGGACATTGAGGGGCTGGAGTATGTCCAGAGGAGAGCAACAGAGCTGGTGAATGGTCTGGAGAACAAGTCTTAAGAGGAGCAGCTGGGGGTGTTCAGCCTGGAGAAGAGGAGGCTGAGGGGAGTTCTTGCTCTCTACAGCTACCTGAAAGAAGGCTGGAGCAAGGAGGAGGATGATTTCTTCTCCCAAGTTACAAGTGATAGAACAAGAGCCTCAAGTAGCACCAGAAGAGGTTTAGACTGGATATTAGGAAAATTTTCTTCACTGAAAGGGTTGTCAAGCACTGGAACAGGCTGCCCAGGGCAGTGGTCTCCATCCCTTGAGGGATTTCAAAGCTGCATAGACATGGTGCTGAGGGACATGGTTTAGTGGTGGAGTTGGCAGTGCTGGGTTAACAGTTGGACTCAATGAGCTTAGGGGCCTTTTCCAGTCTAAGTAACTCTATGATTCTGTAACATGGGACAAAGAAGAGCAAAGATATCTCACTTCTGCTCTGCAGCAAGTCTTGGACATCTGGGAGGTCACAGAGGCAGGAGTATCCAGGAAGGATTGCAGGTGGTCCAGAGAGGGAAGGTGGAAGTGTTGACTGAAGGCTAAGGATGACAGCAGAAGGAAGCTCTCACATCACAAGCAGGAGCCCTCACCTCTTCCCAGACAAGTTCTGGATGGGCAGTCACCAAAGCACCCAGGACAGGGAAAATAACCCCAACTCCAACCAGAAAATTCAATGGGGGAAGGAGCAGAGGAGGTTGGACATTTGCAAGACAGAAGCACCACCTCTTGAGAACCAAGGGTTGTTGCCTGCTCCCCAGTAGATGAAGCTCTGCCTCCTCATTGACTTCCCC
Organism: Chaetura pelagica; assembly: GCF_000747805.2. NCBI lineage: Eukaryota > Metazoa > Chordata > Aves > Apodiformes > Apodidae > Chaetura > Chaetura pelagica. The sequence goes on from NW_009951940.1 coordinate 394,027, forward strand.
CAGGGTCTTATTAGTGCTAACAGGACCCTCCCAACCCCACCAGGAGGCCAAAGCAGAGGATTCAGGACTTAGATCCCAATTTGGGGATGCACCATGAAGACACCCAGGTCTGAGGGATTTTTGCAGCATATTGCAAAGAGATGGACCTTCTGCAGAGAAACTAAAAAGGAGTGGCCCCCTCCTTGGCCTCGACTTTTCCAGAGGAGGCAGATGTTTGATTCAAGGACTTTGGCAGATACTTATGCTCCAGAGATATGAAGACCACAGAAAGGAGAAACAGATAGATATCTAAGCAGAATCCTGTCTATTTGCCTGAGGGGGGTGTTTCGTATATAGTAATATCAGGAAAAAAAAAATAATAGAAATGCCATAGCCTGTTAATTGACTAAAAAACTAATTTTATAGAGAATCTGGTACACTTTTGGAAATAAACAGCAGCCCCACTTACTGCTGCTTGCTTGGTAAACAAGCCTAGGTCAGTGGAAATTTTGCAGTTGACTGTATGAACCTTAGGATTGAAATGTTTTATCAGCAATATCACATTTATCAGGCTATGAGCCAAGGCTCATATATTGCAAAACTAAGAGTAAAGCCACAGCAGTGTTGTGTCTGGCATTTTTACAAAGCAGGCATGTGTGTTTCCTTCACTTACCTAGAAAAATCCACCAAACATCTGTCCTCTCCAGGAGTTAAGGGACTTTATGGGGCAGTAAAACCCCTGTGAATCATAGAATCATGGATAGAATGATTGCATCATAGAATGATAGAATCATAGAACCAGAGAATGGTTTAGGTTGGAAGGGACCTTAAAGATCATCCAGTTCCAACCCCCCTGCATGGGCAGGGACACCTCCCACCAGACCAGGTTGCTCCAAGCCCCATCCAACCTGCCCTTCAACACTTCCAGGGATGGGGCAGCCACAGCTTCCCTGGACAACTTGTTCCAATGCCTCACAGTGAAGAATTTCTTCCCAACATCTAGCTTAAATCTCCCCTCTTCCAGTTTAAAACCATCATCCCTTGTTCTATCACTATATACCCTGGTGAAAAGTCCCTCCCCATCTTTCCTGCAGCCCCTTCAGGCACTGGAAGGTGCTCTAAGGTCTCCCTGGAGCCTTCTCTTCTCCAGGCTGAAATAAACCCAGAATAGAAGAGAAAAACGATTGGCTTGGAAAAAAAAAAAACCAACACAAAACACACAAAAAACCAACAACAACACTAAACTTGCCATTCAAAATACTGGAGCTGAAAGAAAAAAACCCCAAACCAGGGAAGAGTTAAGCAGCTTCAAGGGAAAAGGGAGTTACATCAATGACCTTCTGCACATGAAGAATTTTTCACACCCTCTTTTTATTCTTTTTTGTGGATGGGTGTTTGGACATTTTTAGGTGCCTCCTTTCCTCAGTTTCTTCAGTTTTGCCTTGAAAAAGGCAGAATAAGAGACCAGCAACAGGAAAGCCAAAAATATCTTTGTTTTTCATTTTCCAAAAATGGCCAGTTTGGAGGCCAAAAAATAATAATAAATGTTTTATTTGGTGGGTTGAGGCAAATGCCCCTTTTGAAACAAAAAAAAAAATTCAAGAAAAAGAAGGGAAAAAAGCTGTTTCCAATCCAAAGCAACCTTCCAGCATTAGGAAATATGGGATTTGACCATGTTTCTGTGGATTTAGGGTAAAGGGAAATAAAGGTAAAGCTGTGGGCATGTCCACAGTGCTGGCCTCTGCCCCCATCTCTGTCCCTTCTGCAACAACCTTAAATCTACTGCCTCAGTTTCCCTGTGGGTAAAACTCACTAATAAAGGGCAATTTGCTTCCCAGAGGAAGCTCTGAGGAATAATTAACTAATGGTTGCCAAGTGTCAGCAAGCACTAATTGCTGTCATGATGCAGGAGAGGATCAGTCAGGGTTTATTTTAGTCCTGGTGCTTGTTCTCCTGGGCTCAACCAGCCACTGCATCAATGAGCTGGGGCTGCAAGTGGGAGGGAAGGAAGGAAGGAAGGAAGGAAGGAAGGAAGGAAGGATCCTGAGGAACATGAGCTGAGATGTGCCATGTACTTTCTAGCTAAAAACCAGGAATGGTTTGGGGAAGTATCTGAGATACAGACATAATCCAAGTCATGCAGGGAGAAGGGACTTCTGGTGGCAGACAGACCTTTCACTGAGCAGAGGGGGATGACAAAATACAGGATCCAAGCTACAGTGTGCCCAAGTGAACATTTATCTTCCTGGGAAAGGAACAGATTCTCTGTCATCCTCATTTTTTACATCAATAAGAGCTGCCAGGACAACTGAGCTGTGCCAGTTCAACCAGAAATTCTGCTGGGGTCTAGGAACGTGCTGGTGCTTGTGATCTGCAGAGGTCCATCCTCTGCAAGGCTTTTCCTGGAGGATGCACCAGAGGGGGTCAGAGACAGCATCCTCCAGCAGCACAACACCACCAGAGCCTCCAGGAAAGGATTCCTTCAGGTTTGAAAGAGAAACAGCCAAGTTCAGCCTTGGAACACGCTGGGAACCACAGCCCAAACTTAATTGCATCCCCCAGTTAGACAATGAGAGAGTCTTGCTGATCAGTGTCTATTTGTGAAGACCTAATGAAGCAGGGAGATGGGAACAGTCCTTGGCCTGGAGACCTTCCCAGGGGGTAGCAGTAAAGGTGAGAAGCTGTTCCCACAGGCCTGGGAAGAGACACTGTCCAGGTATCCCCTTTCACAGCACTTTCCTGTCTTGCAAGTGGGTTTTTTAATTAAATATTTATCAATATAAGGACACACTCAGAGCCTCTCACTAAGCAAGGCAAAAAGACAAGTATTAGTGTTTGCAAAGTGGGTGGGATCAAGCAAAATGTCTTTGGTGCTGACATTTCCCATTGACAACACTTTAAACCCTGCCTTTCCAAAGACAATCTGAGCTTTCCAGGTGTAAAGTTATTTATGGATCTAAGCCCAAAAGTAAATTTTGTCATTTAATTAGAAGACCCTCCTCACCCGCCCTAAAAAAAACCCAAATGGGTGAGGTCTTTTGGTTTCTGCCAGTGAAAAATTAATTCTGATGAGCTAATGACTGTAGAGCAGGGCTGGTGGGCATGGGGATGTGGGAGAGGTGTGAAGGAGGATACAAGCTGATCCTCCCTGCAGGCACAGCCAAGGTGCCCAAATGCCACCAAGGAAGGGTGACAGTCCCTCTGCAGGGAAACCCACCAGAATGACAACACTGCAGTGCAGGGTGATGATCCCTGGCACAAAGCTGGGAGTGAAATGCTGTGATCCACTCCCTGCTGCCTGCAAGCAAGGATCCTTCTTTCCCTGGGGAAGAAGATGATTCTTCAGATCCAGATGGGCCCGATCCTTCTGCTCACTCCAAAACCTCCACGATTAGCAGGATTAAGCTGGGAAAAACCAGCCTGTGTTACCCCAACGTGACATTAGATGTCACCCATGCACTGCATTTACTGCCTGTCCCCTGCTCCTGGTCCCCAGGTGGGAAAGTTGGGTACAGCCCATTCCCCCCACACCCGAGGGCTGGTGATTGGGGCTGGGGGGGGAGATCTCAAGAGGTCACATCATCCAGGCACCTGGAGATCCCCCCCGAGCCAGGAGAAATGCCTGCAGCCCAGGATCTGATACCTCAAGCTGGACCAGGTGGGCTAGGAGAAGGGTCTCCACAGCCCCCAGGGCCTCGTGGGACAGCAGGAGGTTGTTGCCTATAACCAAGCAGAGTCCAGACTCACAAGATGACCCAAGACCCAGGTGTTGAACCCTGTGCATGGCCCATGTCCCATGCCAGCTAACACTGCTCATGCCTGGGCACCCTCTGGAGTGGGGCTGAAGGGTTTGGAGATGGTTTCCCCACCAGGTTGCATCCCTAACTGAGCAAGAAGAAGGCACAGTTATATGGGCAGGGGATGGGTCCTCAGAGGCAACCACAGCCAGAGATGACATAGAGGTGCCTGGACCACCTCCATTTTTGTAAGGTGACCAGGGTGCTCTGCCTCCCCCCATCCATGCTCTCCTGGCTGAAGGCCACTCTCCTCCTGTGATCTCTCCTCCCAGGAATGCTTCTGCCCTCCCACTCCCTGGCAAAAAGCAAAGCCCTTGGAGGGAGGCTGGAAAGCTGGGATGGAGCCAGTTAGGCAGCCCCAGGCTGGGAACCACCCTTGGTGTCATTTGGGTGCTGTCCCAGCCCTACACCAAGTGGGTCAAGATCTCTCCCAGGGTCTAGCCAGGGCAGGCAGGAGGAATCCCAGCATATCCCAGCATCTCCCAGCCCTGGGGATGGGTGAAGGAGGCCGACCTCATTAAAGCTGGTGGAAATCCCCTTCCACATTCCCTGGCCTGTGTTTCCTCTCTTGCAAGGGCTTGAGGCAGTGGCAGGAAGGGGGGAGGCACTTTGGTGAACATGTTTACAGAGCTCCTGCCAGACCATAGGAAGTCCCAGCTCCTGGGGATGAGGAACAGGAGGAGGCAGAGGCCAAGGCTCTGTCAACTCCTCTTCACTGCCACAGGCAAACAAAAGCCAGAGCACAGAGCCATGGTTATGCTGGACCATATAAGAGGCAGGAGTGTCTGGACCTTCTCTCCTTTCTGTTTTATCTCAGAGTAGCTCAGCAGGTGAAGTTCATAGTGAAGAGAGAGAAAAGTACCTGGGAAATATGTTGCTCTTCTGCACACCATAGAATCATAGAATGACAGGAAGTTTTGGGTTAGAAGGGATCCTAAAAATCATCTACTTCCAACTCCCCCTGCATGGGCAGGGACACCTCCCACCAGACCAGGTTGCTCCAAGCCCCATCCAACCTGCCCTTCAACACCTCCAGGGATGGGGCAGCCACAGCTTCTCTGGACAACCTGGGGCAGGGTCTCACCACCCACACAGGAGAGAATTTCTTCCGAATGTCTAACCTAAATCTCCCCTCTTCCAGTTTAAATCCATTCCTCCTTGTCCTATCACTCCCTGTCCTTGTCCCAAGCCCCTCCCCAGCTTTCCTGCAGCCCCTTCAGGCACTGGAAGCTGCTCTAAGGTCTCCCTGGAGCCTTCTCTTCTCCAGGCTGAACAACCCAGCTCTCCCAGCCTGTGTCCAGAGCAGAGCTGCTCCAGCCCTCTCATCAAATCCATGGCCCTTCTCTGGACTTGCTCCACCAGCCCCATGTCCTGTTGTGGTGGCTGCTGGGGCTGCCTGACAGCCCTGACTGTGAGAGCAGGATCTGGCTCACGTGTTTTACCTGTGAGACATGAGTGACCTTAGTCACATGTGAATCCATTACACAGGTGCTCCCTGGAATAGATAAACATCATGGGCTATGGATGGAGACATTTAGGCTCAACAATGTTACGGGTCAGAGCCAAAGCTATGCAGGCCTGTGGGGAGGCTGAGTAGTGTTACTTGTGTGCTTGAAGTGAAATGTTGTCTTAGGGTCTGGTGGACTAGGGTTAGGAATGAGATCCTGCTGCTCACTGAAGGCACTGAGAATATTTAGCAGATATGTACATAGAAATATAGAATGTCAGGTTGGAAGGGACATCAAGGATCATCTGGTCCAACATTTCTAGGTATTACTATAGTTTATATGAGGTGGCTCAGCACCCTGTCAAACTGAGACTTAAAATGGTCCATTGTGGGGGAATCCACCACTTCCCTTGGGAGACTATTCCAATGTTTGACTGTCCTCGTGGGGAAACATTTACCTCATGTCTAATCGGAATCTCTCCAGGAGCAACTTGTGTCCATGATCCCTTGTTTTTTCTGTGCAATTCCTTGTAAATAGGGAATCTCCACCTTCTTGGTAGCCACCCTTTAAATACTGGAACATGTTCATAAGGTCTCCCCAAGGCCTTCTCTTCTCAAGGCTGAACAAACCCAGTTTTCTCAGCCTCTCCTCATATGGCAGCTCCTCCAGTCCTCCAGCCATCCTTGTGGCCCTTCTCTGGACCCTCTCCAGACTGTCCCATCCTTTTTGCAGAGCAGGGACCAAAACTGGACACAATACTCCAGGTGTGGTCTGAGAAGCACCAAGTAGAGAGGGATGACTTCTTGCTCTCTGCTGGTGATGCCCTTGTTGGTGCAGCCCAGCATCCTGGTGGCTTTCTTGGCTGCTGCAGCACACTGTGCACTCATGTTGAGCCTTTTATCCACCCTAAAATACATAGGTTTGGAGAGGGTTTTTTTTCCAAGTGACACGTAACAGGGTGGTTTCATGTGTGGGCCTAGGGACGGGGAGTATGAACATCATGAGGTCAAGGTGTACAGGCACAGTAAATGTCATTCCAAGGACCAGCACAGGAAATACAGCAGGAAACATCTAGTCCTACAAAGAATCATCACAGGACAGGCAATCAAATGGCCTTATTACTCATTATAGGTACCAAGGAGATGGGTAGCAGTCACTGGGGACTGGTGATGGAGAAATGTTCAGATCAATCACATTCTCTTTTTGAGAGTCTTTCTGAAAGGCCTAGAAACAGTAGGATGAGATTCAGTGGGGGAAGTGTGGGGTGGAATTACCCAGCTGCACAAATGCAGAATGGGGAACAACCGGTTGGACGTGCAGTAGCTGCCATGTGTCTTGGTTCCAGCAAGGCCTTCATCACTGATCTTCTCCTGAAACAGCTAAAGCACATGACTTTGATGCTTATTACCATGCCCTCCAAGATGGTGCTGAGCATGGTTTTGCAGGGTGGATGAATGAATCCAGAGGAAGTTTGTCCCATCTACAGGACGTGATGAGACAGGAAGGACTGAGAATGGCACTGAAGGATGAAACTAGGCTGGAGAGTGGACTCATCACCATGGAGGAACAGCCTAGAAAAAGTAGGCTGAGATTCAGTGGGGGACGTGTGGGGTGGAATTACCCAACTGCACAAATGCAGAATGGGGAACAACCGGTTTGGGCAATGGGTTACCAGGAGAATGTGAGTCAGGAAATCCACCCTCTTCTGGAAAGAGCAAAGAGCACATTGGGAGGTGTAAACAGGCATTTAGACTAGCCTGAAACCCAAAGTTTAGGACTCAGTAGTGGGGAGATGTACTTCTGGCTCTAAGACCAGGAAGGTGTGACAGAACAACCTGAGAAATCTGACCAAGGAGGACAGACTTAAAAACTGGGGATTTCAGCTTAAGGAGTAGAAGCACAATCTCCCTGAGTCATCACAAAGGTTTTTGTGATGCAAAAGGCTGCCCTGTACCAAAAGAAACGCTGATACTGGCTGCTGAATTTCCATTTAAAATGTGTGCTGAATGCTCCTGAGTTTAAATACAGCTCAGTTAAGTAGAAGAGGACATTCTTCTGGGAGCTGGAATCGTGTACGTTTAATTAATGATAATTAACACTGTGGGATATAAGAGCCTGCACCAAGTTTTTGACTGCAAGGTGTTCCAGCCACACTGAACTCAGTGTGGGCATCTGTGATTTGATCAAAATCTGGCTGTGTAACAGCCAGGAGAACAGGGCTATATTATTCATTCTGAAATTGCAAGTCCAGTAAATGAACTTATGTTTCTTTTTTGTTAGATCTTAAATTCGGTCTGTTATAAATTAATTTGCAGTTCCGGATGGCTTGAGCAATATGAGGCATTGTCTTGGTAGGTGGGTTGTTTTTCTGCCTGTCTGTGTCTCCACCAGATGTCAATAGATAAATCAGGGTGTGGAGTGTCTGCCCTCATTGAACAAGTGAAGTGGTGAGGACAGGAAACAGCTGGGCTGAGTGTTTCTCCAGGGAATGCTGAGTAGTGCTTCTCTATGGGTACTTCTGAGGGCATGGTCTTCACCAAGGAAGAAACCCAGAAGTGCCACCTCTTGCCCCTTCAATTGTGAGGCCTTTCACCCTAAGACAAAGAAATATTCTTGTAGGGCTGTCGTCAAATCATAGAATCACAGACTGGTTTGGGTTGGAAGGGAACTTAAAGATCATCTAGTTCCAAACCCCCTGCATGGGCAGGGACACCTCCCACCAGACCAGGTTGCTCCAAGCCCCATCCAACCTGGTCTTGAACATGAAATGCTTGTGGCTTCATGGACCTGCTGCCCAAATCCTGCTCAGGTGGTGTCAGCAGCAGGCAGCCCATGGTGCCCAGTCTCAAGAGCTCTTTGCCATTCTAGGCTACGTCACAGGAGTGTCCAGTAACTTCTGATCAAGGAGGAGCATCTTCAAGCTGTTGCCCAAGCCTTTGATAGCATCACTGGACAAGTGGCATCTGGGGACTGGGAGTGGTGGTGATGGCAGCAGATTCCTCAGATGCTTGGGCTGCTCTGCTGCCAGCCCTTCAGATACTCAGGAGAACTGCAGCAGATGACAGCCCTCAGATGTGTAAATAGGAATGCAACACGTTAATCATGTTTAGAAATCAGCACAAACCAACTCTAAGACAATTAAATATCACTTTTCTGTGAGCTGTTGGGCCTTAATGGTAAGAGTCTACCCTGAATTGCCAGATCCAGAAGCTTGTTCAGCATGCAGAGAAGGCTGTGGTACTTTTTACAAGGGCATGGAGTGACAGGACAAGGGGGGATGGGTTTATAACTGGAAGAGGGGAGATCTAGGTTAGACTTTAGGAAGAAATTCTTTAGTGTGAGGGTGGTGAGACACTGGCCCAGGTTGCCCAGGGAAGCTGTGGCTGCCCCATCCCTGGAAGTGTTGAAAGGCAGGTTGGATGGGGCTTGGAGCAACCTGGTCTGGTGGGAGGTGTCCCTGCCCATACAAGGGGGGTTTAAGGTCCCTTCCAACCCAAACCATTCCATGATTCTATTATTCTATGACAGCAGATGCCAACTTGGGGCTCTCAGCTGTGATGGGTCATGATGGAAAAGCATCCTCCTGGTGTATTCCTTGCTGAGATCCTCTTAGAAATCCACCCTCCCCAACAGTTAACAAATTGAAGAATAAGGAACAAGGCTGAACATGAGCTGGTTATACTGGACACTGTTTCATCCCCCAGGACTTCCTAGTCACAGTGGTTTGCACCCAACCAACTTGGAGGTGTCATGTACAAAACGAGTTCGAGTGGTGGTCAATGAAAATGTGATGAGGACTGCCAGAAGTCTCCTGTCTAACCCAAAGAAACTCCCATCCTTCCTTGCATGCTCAAGGAAAAAGCAGTTGGAACAGGTTGTGGAGCTCTAATCACGTTTGAAATAACTTTTGTTCACCTCATTGAAGGAACCCATGATTTCTTCAGCACTTCACAGCCAAGTCCATGCATGGCCCTGTCCTCCTGGGAGAGTGACCATTCCCACTAGGGCTGGACTGAGCAGCAGGGAGAAAATGTGATTACCTTGAAGGATGAGCTAGGAGTGTCACTGTGTCCCTCCAGCAGCAACCCACAGGGTTATGTGTGCAAGCTGCTTTGCACCTTGAGATGTGACTGAGACCTGTGCTAAAGTGACCTCAGGAGAATTTCAGACACACTTGACTGAAGCACCTACATTAAAAGCAGCTCCCTAGGGTCCTTATACAACCAAAGAAAAGGCAAAACATCCCTCCTGGAGCTTCCTTAGGCATCTACAAGACAGCAAGCATGAATCCCAGGCCCCCTGTTGTTGTTTCTTTTCCTCTATTGCTGTGGGGCAAGTTGCTCACAGATCCAACAGGGAGGAACTGGAACATGCATTTCTCCCACTGCTCAGCTGAGATCTGCTTCAGGCTTCTGAGCTCTCTGAAAGTGAGAGAAAACTCATCCCAAAGTCAGTCCTGCAGTGCCAGAAAATGGCAGTGGGCCAATGCAAACAAGAGGACAAAAAAGCCAACCCTCAGTCAGCCTTCCCTCCGAAACGAAAAGCAAAGCAGCTCCCAGAGGTCTTTCCCACTCCAAGCATGGCTTTGCAATTTTAAATTACCCCAAGGTCATCTCTGTCCCCAGAGCTGCTGTGGTCACCTCTGTGTTTGCCCAGGGATCAATCGCTGCTGCAGTGGCTGTACCATGGAATGAAAGCTGGGGATGCCAGGAGCTCTTGGGTACCACCATCACCCAGAGGCTGCAAGGGGGGCTAAATGTAAAGTCAAATGCATGAAGAAACATATTTTATTTTGGTCTTAACTTAGTCTTCAATTTACCAGAACAGACTGCTGCTGGGAAGGGGGTCTCTACCTGAAGGAGGCTGCAGCCAGGGGGCTGTTGGTCTCTTCTCCCAGGTTACAAGTAGAACAAGAGGAAAATGGCCTTATGTTTTGCCAGGGAGGTTTAAACTGGGTATTAGGAGCAATTTCTTCACCAAAAGGGTTATCAAGCACTGGGCCAGGATGCCCAGGGAAGGGGTGGAGTCACCATCCCTGGAGGCATTTAAAGGCCACGTAGATTTGCTGAGGGACATGGTTTAGTGGTGGAACAGGCAGTGCTGGGTTAATGGTTGGACTTGATGATCTTCCACGATACTATGACTCCAGACAAACAGGACCAGGCATCCAGAGCAAGAAAAGAGATTAGAGTTGCACTGGGTGAGATAGCAATGCCCAGGCACCACCCAAGGACCAAGAGGCACTTCTTGCTCTTACCACGTCCTAGCATGATGTTTAACACTGCTTGGGTGTGGTATCCATCTCATCCCCTGACACCTTCCATGTCCATGAAGTCAGAAGGCCTCCTCTGTGATGAACAGCTGACAGAACATCAGTAAGAGAGGAGAGGCTGCAGTGGTGCCAACTTTTAGGACTCTGCATTCTAAAGAGCTGCTCCAGAACAATCTCCTCATCCCTGATGTTTGACACACCTCACATCAGGAAATGTGGATATACTGGAGGAGAGACAATACAAGTTTGGTGCCATTGACTTTTCCAGCGCAGAGCACTGGGCTTTGAGCTTTCTTTGCCACCCAAAGGCTCTTGTTATCTCCTGAATACCCCATCTGAGTGTGAAGGAAGGAGGAGTTTCATCTGCACCAGAAACATCTCTGGCTTGCAGAAGTCACCCACAGCCCCACCATCCTCATCTGTGGTGGGAACAAGCAGCTGAGTCTGGGCTGGAGCAGAGGAAAGCCAAGCTCCATGGGACTTCAGAAAGGTCCTGGACACCAGTATTGCTGTTGCTCTGGTGCTGTGGGACTTCCAGGAACATGGAAATGTGGTGACAACCCCAGACCCAGAGGCTCAGATGAAACACCAGAAGCTCCATGGCCCTGAGAGGGACCAGGCTGGAAATCTGTCAAGCTTTCTCATGAGACTTCCCCTCTCCCTCCTGGTTCTGTTTGGACTGGAAACACCATGAGAATTACTTTCCTTCTTGCATTTCAGCAGTTTTGCTTCCGGGCCTGGGCTAAACAAGGAAGTGCAGAGGCGTGGGAACTGAGGGGAGACACAAACACACGAGAGCTCGGGCTGATCTGCTCCAAATCTCCACATGTAAATCTCTCCCTTGGTCAAGGCAGACCTCCTGCCAGCTGAACTCCTCTGCCTGGGCTGGCACCTCCAGCTGGAGATGGTTTTCTCAGCCTTCCATATGAGCCAGATCCTGCTCTCCCTTAGACAGCAAAGAATTTCACTGGAATTTTACTGGTGTGAGAGAAGAACTTTTGGACCAGGACAAGGGGCAATTGGTACAGGCTGGAGAACAGGATGTTCAAGTTAAACATAAAGAAAAACTTCTTTACTGTGAAGGTAACAGAGCCCTGGGACAGGCTGCCCAGGGAGATTGTGGAGTCTCTTTCTCTGGAGACATTCCAAACCCAGCTGGGCATGTTCTTGTGTGATCTACTCTAGGGGATCCTGCTATAGCAGTGGGGTTGGACTAGATGATCTTCAGAGGTCCCTTCCAACCCTGACCACTCTGTGATTCTGTGTGATTCTGTGACTTGAGAGCCTTCTGAAGACACACCACATGGCCCACAGCCTATTGACTACAGAGCACTTGGACACGGAGCCCAAACCTCCAGAGAGCTTCAGTCCTTTTTCTGTCTACCAAAACACATGAGGAAAGGGCTCGATTTCTCCAGGCACTCAGCATCTCAGCACCCCAAGAACAGAGTGGATTTGACCCGTTCCTCCAAGACCCAAATGTCTTCACTGCAATGTGCCTTCAGCACCCCCTGGCCCAACAAGGTGTGCCCACAGGAGCAACATTCAGTATCTCAAAGCTACACAGAATGCAGAAATGGGAAGGAGTTTTTTTCCCATCCCAACCAGCTTGCAATTTAAGGCACTGCTTTTTCCTGTAAATCTCCACTAGACTGGCATGGAAATCTCTTTGGGATTGCAAATATCTACTCAGTAGTTCAAAGGTTAATTGGAGCAACACCAGGGTCTTGAAGCAGAAAGGAGGGGACAATTTCTAGCAGTGAGGTCGTGGAGCTGCTGAGCACATCCCTCTGGAGTATTCACCATTATTTAATTATTGCTGTACTAATAGCAAGCATGATTCAAAGTATTCAAGGTCTTGTAGGCTTTGTGAAAGAAGCAAGCCTTGTCTGGTTTGTAAGGACCTCCTCAGAGGAGCTGGGTGTAGCAGCCTTCTGGCCCAGCAGGCCCATCTCTCAGCACTGAGCACTCAGCACAATGACTGCCTTTACTTGGCCGTATGACTTCTAGGCAGGAGGTGGCCCAGCCTATGGGCAAAAGAACTCAGATGTATCTCAAGGACCCTCCTTATTGTTTGCAGAGACTTGCTGCCACTAACCAAGAGAAGACTTAGTTTCTCTGGAGGCCACTTCCAGTTCCATCTGAAAACCTGGCTGTCTCTGCATCCTGCTCAGCACCAAGGGATCTCCATCCTACCAGAGGCTTTTCATAGAGTGTGTTCTATCTGAATTTGAGCCTGTCAGTTAGGGTTAGTAGTGGTTGCAAAGCCATCTTTCCTTCCAAGAAAGTGTTACCTACCACCACCATCAGCTATCTACGTTTTGTTGTCCTCTCCTTTACAGCAAGAACCATCATGTGCCTGCTCTGTAGGCTGAGCTTCTCCATGTCCTTAGCACAGCCCTGAGCCATGTCCTCCTCTCCCTGTCAGATGGAGACAGGCTGAGAGACTTGGGGGTGTTCAGCCTGGAGAAGAGGAGTCTCTGGGGAGAAATCAGAGCACCTTCCAGTGCCTGAATGGGCTCCAGGAAAGCTGGGCAGGGACATTTACAGGGGAACAAAGCAAGAGGGTGAGGGGTAACAGTTTCAGACTGGAAGAGGGGAGATTTAGGTTGGATATTAGGAATAAATTATTTCCTGTGAGGATGGTGAGGCACTGGAACAGGTTGTCCAGAGAGGCTGTGGCTGCCCCATCCCTGGCAGTGTTGAAGGGCAGGTTGGATGGGGCTTGGAGCAACCTGGTCTGGTGGGAGGTGTCCCTGCCTGTGCAGGGGGTTTGGAACTAGATGATCTTTAAACTGCCTTCCAACCCAGACCATTCTGTGATCCTATGACTCTAAGAAGCAGGGGAAGTACAGATGCAGCCATGAGCCATCCTGTGGCCCTGGTCACTGCCAGCTCCCTCCAGTATGTCTCGCCCAAGGCGCTTTTCCCTTTCACAGCCTGGCACTTCTATTTCAGATCTCAAATGCCACATATCACAGGGAATGGGAAGCACATTCCCCCTGGGGAAGCAGGGTCCTAGAGCAGCGTGGCGCCAACGATGTGCCCTTGAGGTTCAGAGGAGGAGGAACCCGACTGCTTGTTAATCCTGTTTCCCAGCTGGTAATTTCTAGGGATAACCTAGCTGGGGAATTCTAGGGAAAACTTTAAAAGAACTTCTAGCAATGCAGTGTGAGAATAAAATCCCCAGTGTTGCAGCTCACAGGGGGCAACCCTGCTCATTGCTCAATAAACCATGTGAACCACTGGACATAGATCAGGAAATAAAGCAGGAGTCCTTCTAGCAAATTCACCTCTCTCTTTCCTCAACTGGCATTAGAAACCTGGGCTTGACCTCCTGTGCTGGGGTAGATTATACGATGCCTCCAAGTTCACCTTTCAGCCCCATCTTCCATGATTTTAAGCTTTTCTCCTGTTACCTTGGTGCTTTCCACCTTTGAAATGACTCATGTTCACAGGCTCCTCACCACCAAGTTCTTCTCCTTGCCCTTCTCCCAGACCTCCTTCCCCAGCCAGCATGAGCCATCAGCCTGCTCTTGACCTCTCAGCATCACAGTCTTGAGCTCTTTAGGCTTTGCCTGCTACTTTTCCCACTACACTTCTATTAATTCAAAGATGCTTTATCATAGAATCTTTTATCCTGGAGGAGAGAAAATACAGCAACCTGGGAGCACAAGGTAAGACCACGTGATTTGTCCTGAAGAAGACAAGCATGTGCTCAGCAGCCAGGTAGATGCTTCCTTGCATAGTCCTGACACTGAAGGTGAAGAAATGAACAAACATGACAGTGCTGCACCTTTACACAGGCAGGAAAAAGAGGCAGGGGGAAGGCAAGTCATGGCATCAGAGCTGTGTGACTCAGCACGGGCAGCTCGTCCTGGCCTTTTGCGATCGACCACCTGAGTCACAGGAGTGGAATCAATCTCTCTTAAAATGTAGACATCTGAAGCTCAGACTCTTCTGTCTGGCCACGCAGCTTCTTTTACACAGTCTGTGATTCATTTGACCTCTCTCGGATGCTGCTGTAGGTTGAATCACACTCTGATTCCCCCTATTTCTCTGCATCCTCAACAAGCGGAGCCGACGGTGACTGGTTCATCTGAAGTCAGACATCTCCATTTCACATGCCAAAATAAGAGCAAAGGAATCCCACTCTGTGTATTGTCATTTCTCCCTAATTGAAGGGCTTAAAACTTTCAAAGCAGGAGGACAATGACAGCAGGATTTGTGGTGGGGCTTTTCATGCCAACATTCAGGGACTGTTTCTCCCCTGCCAGCTTGCTCAGCTTAATTCATGGGAATGTCTAGAAATGAGAACCCCTGCAGCACAGCAAAAATGAGCTCTGGCATTTGTGTGACCAACCAGTTCTTAATTATTTGACTAATACCAGAACTGAGCAGCGACCGTACACACCAAGGGGTGTGAAGAGGTTCCTTTGCCACAAAGACCCCTGCACAAACCTCCACACAGAAGGTGGGTCGAGGTGTTTCTGCAGCGTTTCAGGTGCAAGAGCACAATGCCAGACTGCAGCTGCTCTCTGGGGTTTGTGGGAGTTTGTAAAGCATGATGAATCTGCCTTAAGTGTATTTTGGATCAGAAGGGATCAGAGAGCCAAGGGAGGTGGGCTAATGCAGTATCATAGGCATGGTGCAAACTCTCCCATGTTCTGGAGAGGACATGAGCATGCTGGCAGCAGAACCACAGAAGTGGGGTTTTCTGCATGGGAAGGACACAGTTGCCCTGGGAGAAGGCTACAGGATCAGGCTGCAGAGAGGCTTTCTGAGCCATGAGGATGGAGTCGAAATCATAGAATCACAGAATGGTCTGGGTTAGAAGGGACCCTAAAGATCATCTAGTTCCAAGCCCCCTGCCAAAGGAGGAGAGACCTCCCACTAGACTAGGTCCATCCAACCAGGCCTTGAACACTTCCAGGGTTGGAGTTTCCACCACTTCCTTGGGCAACCTGCTGCTGTGTCTCACCACGCTCACAGTGAAGAATTTCTTCCTAATATCTAACCTAAATCTCTCCTCTTTCAGTTTAAAACCATTCCTCCTTGTCCTATCACTGCCCTCTCCAGTGAAAAGCCCCTCCCCAGCTTTCCTGCAGCCCCTTCAGGCACTGGAAGGTCTCTAAGGTCTCCCTGGAGCCTTCTCTTCTCCAGGCTCAACACCTCAACTCTCCCAGCCTGTCTCCAGAGCAGAGCTGCTCCAGCCCTCTGAGCATCTTTGTGGCCTCCTCTGGACTCACCCCAAAACTACTGATCAGCCTCTGGAAGTTGTGTACCTAACGTGACAGAGTTTATTCCCTCATTAGGAGTTGGATCAAGTAGGAAATTAGGATTTTATCATTTCAGGTCCCCACCCCCACAAGCCTTGCTAGCAGAGGGCCCTGAGGCAGAGCAGAGCCAGGAGGGAAGGAAACATCTTGGGCTCTGCCCACAGGCTGCACTCAGACCCCACAGGGCTAGGACAGGGGCAGGAGGACACTGCTGGGGAAGGAAGTCTTATGGCAAGGTCGGACAGCAGCTGTCTCCAGGAATGACTCCAGGAGCAGCATCCTCTAGGGATGGGCCAGGAGGATCTTAGGTTGACTGACTGCCCTTCCTGACTGCAAGAGGAAATCCATCTCCCACCGTGGGCTTCAGGTTTTGTTTGGGGTTTGTTTTTTTTTTACATTGCAAGTTAACTCAAAAGGAAAAATAAATAAATAAATAAATGTATAAACAAATAGAAAATTATTTTTTTTAAAAATAATAATTCTATTCCCTAAAGGGAATCACAAATTTCACAGAGACCTAAGGAGATTAGTCAAATCCCTGTGACCGTCAGCAGTTTCGCTTAGGTCAAAGCCTGGCATAACTCAGCCTCTGTGAGAAGAGAGGAGGGGAGCAGGCATGGGCTGCCCAGCTCTGAAGCCTTTCCTCTCAGAAAGGAACTTTTTGCAACATCTGGAGGGAAATATCCCTCCTGCAGTCCTGCAGCAGAGGGGCAAACAGTCAGACCAGCCCGGAGAGCAGAGAAAGGCAACGTTATCTCTTGCAGATACCACAGTGAGACCTTCCAAGCTGGGAAGCAGGAGGGGCACTGATTTCCCAGGCTAGGGAGACATCAAAGGCTGTGTGAAACCTTCTGAAAATGCTCACCCTGAATTTCTCATGCATGGGTGGGCATATGGGATAACTCTCCACAGGGTCAGGGAAATGTAGAAAGTGGAGAAGTCGGGTTCTGATTTGCCTCTTGCTCTGGGGGAGAAAATGAAGAGAATTTAGCTCAAAAAGCTAAAAATAAAGATGCCACCCGTAGGTTTGGTTTTGCACAAAAAAAAAAATAATAAAAAAATTGGCCTGAGTTAGGTAACCTAGGGCCCTTTTTGGATGAAATCACTTCCATCCCCTGGCAAACATGTCTGTGCTAATGATCTCACAGAGGCATCAGCCTTTCAAGCTGTGCATCAAGTGTCATCCAGGGGATCAGCAGGAGCTGTGACACTGGTGCTGCAATGCACCCAGTGAGCAGAGTGGTGCTGGAGGAGGAAATCCAGGACAATCTTTTGGATCACTCTAAGGAGAAATAGGGATTTCAGCTCATGCTCCAGAGTTTTCAAAAAGGTCTGCCTCCCTCTTGGTGTGAGGAAGGAGTCTTTGGATAGAAATCCAATGGAAAGTCTCCTGCCTTGTGTGAATACACAACAGTGCTTTATATTATGTCATGAAGCCAAATAGGATGGAAAGTCCATGGTGTTTGTCTTCTGCTGCAGAGAGGCAGGAGGCTGTTGCAATCATTTTCTTTTCCCTGATGAAGTTTCTGGTGCCATTTTTAGAATAAATGAACCTTTTTTTTTTTTGCAATTCTTTGTCCTCCTCACAGGGAAACTTGTTCTTTCTTTGTGGCTTCTCTTCCATCTGAGCACTTCCAGTAGCACCAGCCTTGAGGTTTTCAAAATTATGAGTCAGGACTGGGGAATCTTTACACTGATTCAGAAACTAAAAGATTAAAAACAAAAGAGCAAAAAGACACCCCAACCTCAGGGACTTACGACTTGCTTATGGTCTTTGAGCTTTAAAAGGTCAAAAGTGGGACAGTCCCATTGCACTGCTTCCAGGCACAACCACACCTGCTTTTCCATCTGCTTTTTCTTGTGTTGAGAGCTTTTGGGGGCAGAAAGCACCTTTCTGTCCAGTGAACATGCAGCATGTAGCACAAGGTGACCTTTGGGTAGGGTGCAGCCTCCTGAGCACCAGGAGAATGGATGCAAACTGTTAAAATCTGTCGTTTTACCTTCTTAATACATAATCTGAGCAAAAACATTTGAGGAGAAAGCAAGATAGCAGATGGGAGGAGGGAGGGCACTCAGCACCATTGTCCACCACAGCTGCCAGTATTTGCAGTCTTTGGTATTTGCTCCTGAGCCAGAGAGAGCTTTCCTGTGGGGGGAAAAGGAACAATAAAGATGATTCCCATGCTGCTTATGCATGCAGAAAAGGATGCCCAGGTCCTATTTTTAACAGCTGACATTGTGGCAGCCCCTGACAGCCCTCTCTTGATCAGGTTCCCACTTTGATGAGCATTGCACCAGCAAGCAGGAAAGATATTCCTCCTTCCAGAAAGTTTAAAGACCCACACACCTCCAAGGCAGGGCACAAAAGGGGAGACACAGAAAAGCAGACCTTGCCTCTACAGAGGGGACAAGCAAGTACAGAGGAGTGAAGGGACCCAAGGTCCCACAGTATTGTGCTGTGGAAAGGTTAGAAACAGAGCTAGAACATCCTAGCCATGTGGCTGACTCAGACACGGGCAAGCTCTACCTAGATTTGGAGCAGTTTTCACTCCCAGGGGCCAGAGCAGAGCAGCCACACTTGCATAGCACCATGTCTAACCACTAGAGCCAGTCAGACTTGCTCCAGCCAACCCTCAGATGTCTCTGCTTTTGGCCCTCTGCAAGGTCAGGTCACTCTGAGCTGGAGTTTCTAGTCCTGGTTCTTGCCCTGCACTTACAACACACACAAAGGGGACACGAGCCCAGTTCTATTTGACCAATTGATCTCAGGTCCTTTACAGGAACCCTGCCAAATTGCCTTGCAAGCTGCATGGTTTTGCCTCTTATTTCTGCTGCAGGTGATCTCTTCCAGCCCAAAATATCCCTGATCCTATGCTTAAAGCTTACTTTGATTTTTCTTTAAGGAGCAGGACCTTGGAGGAACAAGTGAGAAAGCTTGAAAGGCTTCTGCCTGCTGCAACAACCTGACTTTCGAGATAGAAATGCAAGAGCTACTTAGAGAAGCAAAGTCTTCAAAATCTTTGATCCAGATGGAGGAGCAGGATCAAAATCAGACAGAGAGAACAAGAGGAAATGACCTCAAGTTGTGCCAGGGAAGCTTTAGATTGGATACTAGGAACAATTTCTTCCCCAAAAGGGTTGTCAGGCCTTGGCACAGGCTGCCCAGGGAAATGGTGGAGTCACCATCACTGAAGGGATTTAAAAGCCATGGAGATGTGGTGCTGAGGGACATGGGTTAGTGGTGGACTTGGCAGTGCTGGGTTAACAGTTGGACCGGATGATCTTAAAGGTCTTTTCCAACCCAAACAATTCCATGGTAAAATCACAATAGTGCCTACTTCTCAGATGTACCTGTCAAGACTGAATTTGGTTCTCGATCTGCAGAAATAATAATACAATAATATTCCCCGAGCATCACCACAAGGGAATGTGCTCCTCTGTTCCTTTAACATCAAGACAACCAAAGGCACGAGCTGGGCTTTGCATGGAGTGTGTTCAGGCTGGGCAGAGATAACGTGGCCCTTTGCTCCTGATGATTTCACCCATCTGACATTTGTTCTCATGCATTTCCTCACCCTCCACCTCCCCCCCCCAAAAAAAAACACAAAAAAAACCAACAACCCAAAATGGAAATGCAGTTTCCCCCACTGGAAATGCAGATTTCATAGTAACGTTTTTCACACCACTTTGCCAGGGGTGAAGTGGGTTGAATTTTTTTTCAGCATGGCTTTGCTAGAAGTTCCTACCTTGCCCCTTGGTGTCCATATCCCAACAGATTCCCTCAGCAACCCTCAACTCCTCTTGACTTTGCCTTTTTGTGGTGTTTGTTTCTCTGCCCTTCTTAAATAAACCATTGGCTGTCACTATGGTAACACGCCTCATTCTTTCTCTCTCTTCCCTAAAAGTCTATTTCTATCTAACAGGCTTTCAGAAAGACTCTATTTATCCTCTCTTTTGTTCCCCTGCCCCTGCTCCCTTGCAGCCAGACAAGGGCAGTGCGGAGCGATGCGTGCACTGGTCTGTGTTGCTAATAATGGCCATTCATAAACTCAGGAACCAAAGTGTGGGGATCAGAGCTCTGACCTTCACCAGGAGATGCTCTGCTTTATAGAAGACACAAAAAATGAAACCTGAGACAGGGCACACAGCGGGTTTGGATGGGAGGTGCTGCTAGCAGGGGCCATCCCCACCTTCCCGCTCTCCTGGGGGGGTTGCAAGTCCCCAGAAAGAGATGTTGTATGAAATGCAGCCTTGCCAGTACTGCAGGCAGCTTCTACTTTCCCTCTTTTCTCAGTGTCAGGCATTCATCTACATTACTGGTAATTGGATAAAGAGAAAAACATGAGCTGTGCTCCTTCTTGCTTCCTATTCTGTAAGAAGAACAGCTGCCTTCCTCTCGATAGTTTTTCATTTGAAATCTCAGGGCTATTAGCAAACATAAAGGCTTATTTCCTCAAGGTTCACTGTATCATTCTGACATGCAGATTACAATTTATCTTAACCCTTAGCTGGAGAGGTAGGTGGCTGAATTTTTACGATGGCAGCTTTTCTCCTATTGTTCTTCAGGCATTTCTAGCTAATAAAAAATAAAGAGTCCAAGTACAATTTGGTTCCTTTCTCCGTTGAGAGGTTTCACTTGCATGGTCAGGCTGGTGCCAGAAACCACACGTTTTTTGGTCATCTTCAGGGTGTTCCAGGAAACATATTGTCAATAGATCCCAATTTTTCAGTAGGAAAAGCAAGTAGGAGAAAGACTTCCCCAGCCCTTCCCCCTCTTCTCTCCACGTAAAAACAGCTTTCAGGACTTCGTTACCGATGAAGAATGACCCCAAGAGCTGTAAATTCCTTTTCTTCTTGCTTACGAGCTCTGCAGCCTGGCCAGCACGAGAAGTTGTGATGCCCTCCAGAAAGGGTTAAGGTATCTCAAACCACAGCCTCACAATAAGCAGCTCACAAAAGTGTCCTGTCCCCAGGGTAGGATCAGTGTATGAGAATTTGCTCCGATCATGTCATGTTTGTAACTCGATTTCCTGCCGGAAAGCTTCGGTGGGTGGAGTTTCTGCTGAACTAGACAGAACTAGAACTATTTCCTTCTCCAGATTGCTTGTGCATGTCCAGTCAAGCTCAAACGAATTAATAGTTTTCCTCACACACACCCCTTCCCATTCACCTCTTGCAAGGGAGATATGGGAAGTATGTGATAATCCAGCTGCCAGGGAACAGCGCCTGAGGACGTGGGATGAACCTGCAACCTTGGGCAAGCCCCGTGCTTTCTCTGCACCACTGTTACATCTCTTGTTGTATCCTGGAGAAAGGATGTCCTAATGACCAGGTTGCTGCCCTACCAATTTCCAAGGTGACCTTAGGAAAGTGCCTGCCTCCGTTTTCCTCGAAGTGGAGAGGAAAACAGCAGAAGGCTTGTTCACACTGCTGCCACCACCAGCGTGAAACCAGGGCCTAGGAGGGCTGAAAGTAGGAATGTCTCCAGTTTAAGCTGAAAGACCAGTCATTACTGATTCCCGGGGAAGTGCAGACCTGTGGTGGTTTGCCAGAAGCCCTTCTGCCAGGGAAAACCAGCCCTGTTACCTCTCCACACCCCAACTGCAAATGAATTCATTAATTTCCTGCCTCTGCCATCACAGAAACCATGAGTTTCCTTCACATCTGTCATTAAACACAACCAAACCTCCTTGGAAAGGTCAGATCCTGCTCCAGGTGCTTGGGATTTTCACCAGAGTTGTAGGTTTCACCACAGTTGTCTAAACTAAAGCCCAGCAAGATGCTTTTGTCTATGCTAAGGGATCCACACAGGCATGAACACACACCTAGACAAGTGAGATCCTACAGGTCTTATAAAAGAACAAATCAGAGCTGGAGCCAGAGATCTACCCCCTACACATCTGTGGGACTCTGCTGGCTTTGAATGGTGCCAGGTTGAGTTATTTGATATTCAGCTGGAAATCCAGACACTTCATGATCAAGGTTAAGATGATCTGAGGGCTGGAGCAGCTCTGCTCTGGAGACAGGCTGAGAGAGTTGGGGTGTTCAGCCTGGAGAAGAGAAGGCTCCAGGGAGACCTGAGAGCACCTTCCAGTGCCTGAAGGGGCTCCAGGAAAGCTGGGGAGGGGCTTTTGACAAGGGCAGAGAGTGATGAGGAGTAATGGCTTTAAAGTGGAAGCAGGTAGATTTAGGTTAGACATTAGAAAGAAATCCTTTGCAGTTAAGGGTGGTGAGACCCTGGCCCAGGTTGCCCAGAGAAGCTGTGGCTGCCCCATCTCTGGAAGTGTTGAAGGGCAGGTTGGATGGGGCTTGGAGCAACCTGGGCTGGTGGGAGGTGTCCCTGCCTATGCAGGGGGGTGGGAACAAGATGATTTTTAAGATCCCTTCCAACCCAAACCTTTCTATGATTCTAAGATGAAGGTGGCCAAACTCCCTATCTCAGTCAATTTTCAGCTGCCCCTTCCAAAAGTCCTTCCCAGAGTAAACAGCAAAGTCACCCCGAGCAAAAGAAATTCAGCCCTTAGCCTTTTTTTTGTCTCACGAGACCAAGAAAGAAACTTCTCTGAGGCACAAAGACATTTCTGAGTTCCATGTTTCTCAGCCTCTTCCACTTGCTGTCTCCACACCAGCCTGTGAGTTGCAGTGCTCCTCTTTGCTCAGCGCTTGGGGAACACCTTCTGCTCCCCTTCTACTGATAGTATCATGTCTTTAGGATGTGTCTACACCCCCAGGTAGAGCTGGTTCCGCAGAATAGTCCTTTCCTTAGGGCTGGCTAAGTCTGGAGGCCTGGGTGTGAGACAGAAAGTAGGCACTGCTCCTTATCACAAGGAAGATGATGCAAGAACATCCTTTAATGAGGAAAGCGAAGGCTCTTTGAATAGGTATGTGGGGTTGGCTGCAGGAAACTTCTGGCACTGAGCAGGGTTCTTGCAGTGTGTTCCAGCCCAGGTTTCCAGTGTCAGATGAAGTGGGGCAACCAGCTGCCCCCCACCAACCTCTTTGAACCGAATGAACAATTCACCTTCTTTTATGAAAAAGGACAAAACTGAGGTCCAGGACCTAAAACTCAAACTGTTTATCTATTACTGTTAATTCATCCCCTTGCTGATGGCTGGTTAACAGGCATGGGAATGCAACGTGTATGGTTTTGCTTTTATTAATTGCAATCATTTTGCAGACCACCTTCAGGCACGCTGAGGACCACCAGTAGTGCAGGGACCTCATGTGAAGAAGCCCTGCCCTGGGAGAGCCATCCTGCCCTCCCTGATGCGGTTGAGATGCCATTCCACGTTGTGATGCCTGCAAGGATTTAACCACATTCTCAGCCAAAAGGAAAGACCTGGACTGTGCCACGTGCCTGAGAAAGCAGGATGGAGCTTCAGCTGTGTAGGGGCATAGCTGCAAGAAGCCAGGCTATCTGCAGCACTGGAGAGTAATTCCTTTACAGCCCCCCCCAAGTCTCTTACATGTAAATGCAACCCCTTAGTCTCCGGGCCCAGCTCTTTCTGTTCTGCAGTCTTTGTTGGTTATTAATACCTGGGGAATCTGTGAAGTAGGCAAACAAGGTTTTGATGAGTGTGGGAAAAAGGAAGGCGTTACCACGTATGAGTGAACTTTGGTTTCGCTCATGTGCTGAATTAGTCAGTGCCTGCAAGTGAATTCCAAGTGCTGGTCCAGCTATTAAATGAGTCTTCTTGAAGAGGTAAGAGCTTCATTTTGAGCCTTTCTCAGAAGAAAAGGAAAGAGAGAAAAGAAAGAGAGAAAGAGAGAAAGAAAGAGAGAAAGAGGAAGGAAGGAAGGAAGGAAGGAAGGAAGGAAGGAAGGAAGGAAGGAAGGAAGGAAGAAAGAAAGAAAGAAAGAAAGAAAGGAAGAAAGGAAGAAAGGAAGAAAGAAAGAAAGAAAGAAAGAAAGAAAGAAAGAAAGAAAGAAAGAAAGAAAGAAAGAAAGAAAGAAAGAAAGAAAGAAAGAAAGAAAGAAAGAAAGAAAGAAAGAAAGAAAGAAAGAAAGAAAGAAAGAAAGAAAGAAAGAAAGAAAGAAAGAAAGAAAGAAAGAAAGAAAGAAAGAAAGAAAGAAAGAAAGAAAGAAAGAAAGAAAGAAAGAAAGAAAGAAAGAAAGAAAGAAAGAAAGAAAGAAAGAAAGAAAGAAAGAAAGAAAGAAAGAAAGAAAGAAAGAAAGAAAGAAAGAAAGAAAGAAAGAAAGAAAGAAAGAAAGAAAGAAAGAAAGAAAGAAAGAAAGAAAGAAAGAAAGAAAGAAAGAAAGAAAGAAAGAAAGAAAGAAAGAAAGAAAGAAAGAAAGAAAGAAAGAAAGAAAGAAAGAAAGAAAGAAAGAAAGAGCGAGCCAGAACTTTTGCACAGGTTTGCTTTTATTTATTTTTTCTTGTCTCAGAGGAAAGAAAAAGTACCCACTTGTCACTGCACAGCACCTTCTGGGACCTCTGCAAGCTGGAGAAACCAAGGATGCTTGTAGTGCAGGTGAATGTGCTTAAAGAGGAGAGATTCAGGTTGGACATTAGGAAAAAGTCCTTTCTGTGAGGGTGGTGAGACACTGTTCAGTTTGAACAGTTAGAGGCATCAATGCTGAAGCATTAACAATGACGTATCAAGAGTCTTTGTTTCCCTTCCTACCCTTAGCCCTTAGAAGCAGTTCCTCCTGCAACCTTTCCAACCCAAAATTCTCACTTTTGTGCTGCTGCTTCTCTCTCTAACACAGCAGCTGTGAGAAGTGATGTCTGCAGGAGGCAAAAAGGAGAGTAATTTTTCCCATCAAGTCAGTGTTAATAGTGTCCCCGACTCAGGAAAAAAGGTGTATTTGGGTGAGATGGAAATGACAAAGGGATAGGGAAGGACCATAGAAAAAAAGATTATAGAAACTCTGACAAAGCAGGTGCATGGATTGTGCTTCCATTATTTTTGCAAACATGAAGGTTGTGTGGGCTTGATCCAGGAATGTGTCATAGAATCATAGAATGATTTATGCTGGGAGGAACTTTTAAAGATCATCCAGTTCCAACCTCCCTGCATAGGCAGGGACACCTCCCACCAGACCAGGTTGCTCCAAGCCCCATCCAACCTGCCCTTCAACACTCCCAGGGATGGAGCATCCACAGCTTCCTTGGGCAACCTGTGCCAGTGTCTCACCACCCTCACAGGAAAGGATTTCTTCCTGTCTAACCTGAATCTCCCCTCTCTCAGTTTAAATCCATTCCCCCTTGTCCCATCACTCCACAACCTTGTCAAAAGCCCCTCCCCAGCTTTCCTGGAGCCCCTTCAGGCACTGGAAGGTGCTCTAAGGTCTCCCTGGAGCCTTCTCTTCTCCAGGCAGAACGGCTCCAACACTCTCAGCCTGTCTCCAGAGCAGAGCTGCTCCAGCCCTTGGATCATCTTTGTGTCCCTCCTGAGGACTTGCTCCAACAGCTCCATGTCCTGTTGTGTCCTAGTACAAGGACTACACACTGTGTGTAAAAGCACACATCAAAACATGGCCAGGCTTTCCACTATCTCTAAGGCAAATACAACTCTCTGGGATTAGTGTCTGCACAGAGGTTACAATCCTTCTTCATGCTCTTCAGTGCATTACACTGAAAAACATGCTCAAGGATTCTAACATGCACAGGAGATTGTCTATAATTGTGCTGAAAATCCTTTCAAATTCAGGAAATTACAGCTAACATGAAGCCTGTTTGATCCTCTTAAGGCAGTGACCTGATTGTGAAAACATTTCTCTTTGTTTTCTCTAAAATATATAAAAGTGAGGCAGGGCTTGACTGAAGTTGGATTCAGGCTTGGCCAGGAGACCTGAAGGTTTTCCTCGTTTGCATTGCATATTAAATTTTATTGCCTCCATTCCCCCCCCAGTTTACAATGGAGAAATGTTCCCCTTTCAAAGTGCAGCAACAAAACTGGTGTGAATTTTCACACCCTGGGCCAAGCTGTGCTCTCAGCAACCCTTCAGCCCATGTAGGCTAGACCTGGAATACTGTGTCCAGCTCTGGAGCACTCAGCTCAGGAAAGACATGGAGCTGTTGGAGAGGGTCCAGGCCATGAAGATGATCAGAGGGCTGGAGCAGCTGTGCTCTGGACACAGGCTGAGAGAGTTGGGGTGTTCAGCCTGGAGAAGAGAAGGCTCCAGGGAGACCTTAGAGCACCTTCCAGTGCCTGAAGGGGCTCCAGGAAAGCTGGGGAGGGGCTTTTCATCAGAGAAGATTGTGATAGGACAAGGGGGAATGGTTTTAAACTGGAAGAGGGGAGATAGAGGTTAGACATCAGGAAGAAATTCTTCCCCATGAGAGTAGGAAGGCACTGGAACAGGTTGCCCAGGGAGGCTGTGGAAGCCCCATCCCTGGAGGTGTTCAAGGGCAGGTTGGATGAGGCTTGTGCAGCCTGGTCTGGTGGGAGGTGTTCCTGCTCATAGCAGGGAGGTTGGTACCTGATGATCTTCAAGGTCCATTTTATGATTCTGTAATTCTGCTATTCTGTGATTCCATGATTCTGTGACCAAGCTGGGTTTGACAGCACTTCTGAGGACATGTAGTGGAGCCTCACACTGTGGTGGAGCCTCACGCTGTTGCCCCTTTTTCTTCTGCCAGGGCTGTCAAGCTGAGACTGTGCTCGAGTGCTAGAATGTGCCATGTGACATTTCAAATGGTTAGCAAAGAGCAGCTTGCCAGCCACTGCTCTCAGGTTCTCAGCTAAATAAAAACAGATCACTGGCATTTGCTGCTTCTGAAAGAAAGGCAGGTCTAGCATATTCACAAATAGGAAAGGCTACAGAAAAACAAACATGTTCCCTCAGAGCCAAATGCAGTTCCCCCTCATGCCTGGGAATCCCCATGGAAGGAAAAGGGGTCATGCTGTTTAAACAAGGAAAGATTTGACCAAAAATACCCAACCAACTAGAGCAGCTGCAAAGTTGTTTTGCTTTTGTGCTGGATTTTTGTTGTTGTGTTTGTTTGTTTGTTTCAATTTTTTTTGCTATTAATGAAGGCATTTGCAGGCGGGTTTCTCAGCCAGTCCTGCCACCACCAAGAATAGCAAGAAGACTTCTGGCCTCCAAAGCTTTCACTAAGCTTTGCCAGACTGGTTCTAGCACCACCAAAAAGTCACGCTCTGAGCATTTCATTAAAGAGGTTGATGTGAATAACAGATCATTTTCTCACTTCGAGAAAGTAGCAGGGAGTCAAACAGCAAAACCTAAATGTCAATAGCAAGGGAAGTAACAGTTTTCTTTCTGTTCTCAGCAGACATCTATTGCAAGGTGTGAATTTGCTCATGTCTAATCAAGGTTGAGCTTATGCTGTGCCTCTCCCTCAAGAGCTGGAGGGGCAAGCTAGGCTGATGGATATCCCTTTTTATCCAGCTGCCTGTTTCCAGACTTGCAGGAACTAAATGTGTCTAATGTCCTTTGAAACTGGTCAACAGCTTCAAATGTTTCAGCAAAGGCTCCATTTTAAATGTGTTCACAGACACACACTGTGGTTGCTTGGGACTCACTGCATGAAGAAACCTTGGTAAAACTCACTTGTTTCCTTTACTGATTTTCTTGGTACAGAACCATTGTAGTTGGAAAAGACCTTTAAGATCATCAAGTCCAACTGTTAACCCAGCACTGCCAATTCCACCACTAAACCATGTCCCTCAGCACCACATCTCCATGGCTTTTAAATAGCTCCAGGGATGGGGACTCCACCACTGCCCTTGGCAGCCTGTGCCAGTGCTTGACAACCCCTTTGGGGAAGAAATTCTTCTAATATCCAATCTAAACCGCCCCTCAGCAACTTGAGGCCATTTCCTCTTGTTCTACCACTTAATCCTTGGGAGAAGAGACCAACCCTCACCTCACTCCAACCTCCTTTCAGGTAGTTGTAGAGAGCAATGAGGTCTCCCCTCAGCATGATGCATTAAGATATTCTGATCCTTTTATTTCCTTTTTCTCCATTATTTTTTTCCTGTTGGAAACACTAAGTATGCCAAACCAGCCTTTCTCCAGCTCTGCTGAAGGACTTGTAGAACTTGACAGGCTGGCCCTTAACTGAAGAGGATATTAACAGAGCATATTCCCAGAAACATGAAGCACTGTCAGGTGGGTCTGGTTTAGGGGGCAGCCTCTCAGGGAAGAGGAAAAAACACCCTTGAAATTAAAGCACATCTGAGGATTCTTCTGTTCCTTCATCTCCACATATTTGCCTATGACTCCTTGAAGAATCACCTCCTCCCTCCATGCCTGTTTGTCACTCCCTGTTCTGCTACTGCTTGACTGTTTGCAAAGCCCTTGGCTGCCTGCACAGTCACTTCTGCTCAAGAGTCCACAGTAAATGAGAAATAAATGAAGAGCACCGAAACCAGGCGCTCTGTTCCTGTTCCTTTGAATGTCTGGTAGCTCCTGACAGATCTAGAGAAGCATCTGTAGCCAGAGGCAAAGCCCTTGGCCAGCAGGCTGATGGGTGGCAGCTCCTGGGTATCTCCAGCCCTTGTGGAGGTGGCCTACTGGGTGACCCAGCCACACACCACTGACAGCACCATGCTGGATGTGTCCTTCACAGGGCTCCAGGAATGAGTGGCTCCTCCTTGCCTTCCTCTTTGTCTTCCTCAGCTTCCTCCTTGCTGTTTTCTCTTTCTTCTTCCTCCTTCTCCTTCTTCTCCTTTTCCTTTTTCTCCTTCTTCTCCTCCTCCTTCCTCTTTCCTTTCTTTTTCCTCCTTTCTCCTCTCCCTCTCCTTCTCCCTCTCTCCACCCCTCTCCTTCTCTGCTCTCCCTCTCCCCTCTCTCTTTCCCCTCTCCCTCTCCTCTCCTTCTCTCTCCACACCCCTCTCCTTCTCCCTCTTCCTCTTCCCTCTCCCTCTCCCCTTTCCCCAGCCCTCTCCCCTCTCACTTCCCTCTCCCCTCTCCCCCTCATTTCCCTCTTCCTCTCCCCTCCCCCTCTCATTTCCCTCTCATTTCCCTCTCCCTCTCCCCCTCATTTCCCTCTTCCTCTCCCCTCTCCCCTTTCCCTCTCATTTCCCTCTCTCCTCTCCCTTCTCCCCCTCATTTCCCTTTTCCTCTCCCGTCTTCCTCTCCTTCTCATTTCCCTCTCATTTCCCTCTCCCTCTCATTTCCCTCTCCCCTCTCCCTCTCCCTCTCCCCTTCATTTACCCGGCTCTCTCCCCTTTCACTCTCTCCTCTCCCCTCTCCCCCTCATTTCCCTCTTCCTCTCCCCTCTCCCCTTTCCCTCTCATTTCCCTCTCTCCTCTCCCTTCTCCCCCTCATTTCCCTTTTCCTCTCCCGTCTTCCTCTCCTTCTCATTTCCCTCTCATTTCCCTCTCCCTCTCATTTCCCTCTCCCCTCTCCCTCTCCCCTTCATTTACCTCTTCCTCTCCCCTTTCACTCTCTCCTCTCCCCTCTCCCCCTCATTTCCCTCTTCCTCTCCACTCTCCCCTCTCCCTCCTATTTCCCTCCCC
>NW_009951940.1:423984-432383 GCF_000747805.2 Chaetura pelagica
CTTCTGGGCCGTATTTTGAGCACGTTCCGTGAAGCTGGACAAGCCCGAGGGCTTGGGGCGGCTGGTGGGGTCCCCCATGGTGGGTCCTGAAGCAGGAGGACATCCCATGGGATGCCTTGCTCTGCCCTAGGTGAGGTGGGTTTTGCAGGCGGCTGGAATTAACCCATCCAAGCGATTAGCTGGGATCTGGGAAGTTCTGTGCTGCTGCCAACTTCCAGTTGATTCGGTTGCTGCTCCATCTTTCTGCCCGAAGGGCAACAGCATCTGGAGCTGCTGGGCTGGTTTTTCTTTACATGCATCCTTCTCACTCCAGGAGGATCAGCAAGAAGGCAGAGCTTTAGTGAAGTCACGTATTTATTCATAGCAGAGGGAAAAGAGCAGTGTGGCTAAATGGGGCTGGCGACTTGTTTGTGCACTAAATGTCATGAATTTCCCTACCCTGGTGTGAGCTGGGTTTAAATTTATTATTGATGCTTGCTAATTTTTTTGTTGCTAATAGCATATGTGGAAGGTGCTGCAGGTGGATTTGAAGCTGGAGGCTTTGTACACCAACCAGTGCTCTCCACCAATATTTATAGACCTCCAGGAACTTAGAGTGTGTTGTCATTAGGCTTCAGAGTGAACTGTCCAGTCTCAGCTGCTTTTTTGGGGTGGGGGTGTCAGATGCTGCTAAGAGGTCGCCAGATTTGACACGTAGGCCAAGTGGAGGAAAAGACTTTTAACCTTTGATAAATGCTCCAACCTGAAACTCATTCCTTTGGGAAAGTGATCCTTCTGGAAAACCTTTCACGGGGCTGAAAATAGCCGGGGCCCCCGCGAGCCTTCGCCCCGTCGGCTCTGCCTGCAGAAGTAAAAAGCTTTTGTGGCAGCTATTTTAGTTTTGTTTTTAACGTGTGTCTTGATAGCTTGAAAATCACTTCCCCAGCTTCCAGTCCAGGCAGACCCTGATGAGAAGCATCCACTGGGATCGACCTTCTAAGTGAGTTTCTTTGATTTGAGGGCCCGTAGATAACGCCGAAAAAAACCAACCAACCAACCCGGCTTTTCGGCACATTTCCAGCTTAATCATCCCCTGCAAGCCATGGAAATCAGTGGCTTGAAACCCAACAGCACTTGATATTAAAATAGCAAACAGTAAACACTGGCTCCTATCAATAACTTTTAATTATGGTTTGGATTTTTCTGAAACAGGCGCGTGTTGCCACAGGGAAATAAAAGTTGAGCATCCAGACGTGCTCAGTGGGGTGGTAGAGTCTTTGGACGTGGTGTAACGTGGGGTTTTTTTGTAGCATGAATGAAAATACAGTTGGGTTTTAGCAGCCTAGTGTGCTGTTGTGTAAGAAAACTGCAGGTTTTTGGGCTGAGATCAGGTGGTTTCTGGGCACCGTGTGCTGCGGCGTGTTGGGGAACGGCATCCCCGGGCGGCTTTGGATGGGGAAAGAGGTTTACTGGAGCTGAACCCTGCTGGGGTTTTCAACCATTAAGATGAAATGCAGAGGAAGCTTTGTGTGTGCCACTGAGAGCCAAACCGAAAGCAAAAATAAACACCCGCAAAAAGCTTTTTTTTATGGTCACTGACAGAAAAGGAAAGTGCCGGTCCAGGGGTGGGTGTGAAGTGCTGCATTCCCCACACTCCAAACCTGGAAAATACGGATTGCAACACGTGGCCGGGACGTGCACGGCTCCCTCACATCCTTTGCATCTTTTCTCTGTCCCCTCTGATCTCGATTTGTTCCAAAATTAAAGAAGCAGCACCCCTTGGTCCATTACATCTCCCTTTCTGCCAAGTTGCAGCGCTTACTGAACACGAGACGGGGCCAGATTCCTGTGGCAAGCAGCCCTTACAATTTCAGCAGCTCAACCTATAAATACAGTTGCCGTGAAAGGCAATCCAGCTTTAAAAAAAAACCACAACAACAACAAACCAACAACCCTCTCTTTTTTTAGCGTATCTGCCTGACTTTAGTGCAATGCAGTGCATCTCTGGCTGGGTGGTGAAAGGGAGGCAGCTTGGAGCAGTAGGTCTCTTAATTCCTCTTGCTAATATATGTCAAGAATGGGTGGAAGCAGAGAAAAAGTAACCATTTCCGTTGTCCTGAAGATGTTAGGGGGTGGGATGATAAAGGCTGGACACTTTGGTCCCTGTGGGTTCCCTGGGAGCTGCCGTGTCATGGGGTGATGCAGGATGAGGGAGGAAGGACCCCGAAGCATCCCTTGGGTGCACCAGCGGTGTCTCAGGTGAAAATGAAAGCAGTATATATACATATAATTAAAGAAAGAAAGAAAAAACCCAGCTGGCACCTCACCTGGGAGGTGTCTGGGCTCACCTGGCTGCTCTCTGATGCAACCTGGGGTGCTTGGGGGCTGATTTTGGGCATGCCCAGGGTTGCCCAGGGACAGGCTGGCCCCAGAATGGCATGTTCTCCTGGGTGCTCCTCCCTGTTGATGGGACCCCCCCCCAGCAGCCCCACAGAATGCAGCAGGGCAATGACCACTGTGCACATCCCAGTGGAGAAGACACTGCTGCCTGCAGGGCTGGGATTTAGCTGGAAAACCTAGAAGGAGGGTGGTTTTGCAGCCTAGTGATGCTTTTCAGTGTGCCCTGAAATCCACCTTTGTGGCCGGAGCGGCTTCAGCCTGAAACCCTCGCTCCCCTTTCAGTGCCAGAACCTGTTTTTGGGGTGGGGTCGGGGGCAGGGAAGCGGGTGAGAGTGGGGCAGGAGGTCTCGAGGTGGCAAATTGCTGCGTGTGCAGTTGAGCAAAGTGCTGAGCCCGGGCTGTGCAGGAGCTGCAGACAGACTCTGCACGTGACCGTCTGAATTTCAGACCATTGCTGGACCACTTTGCCAACAGCCTCTCGCGGCTCATCAGCTGCAATAGCCTTTTTTTTTTTTTTTTTTTTTTTTCCCTCTTTCTATTTTATTTATTATTTTTCTCCCCTGCCTGATTTCCAAGCTGAAGCACGGAGGGTGGCTGCAGCTGCACAGGGTCTGTATCCAAGTGGTTTCCTGGAAGGCAAGGGTTGGGTTTTGTTTTTTTCTGCGTGCGTGCGCGTGTTGGTTTTTTTTTTATTATCTTAAGAATGTTTTTACTGCGAGTCTCTCGTATCTGGGCTGTTTGGATGTCAGGTTTAGTTTCCCATGACATCAAGGGATGAGAGGAGGAGTGGGGAAGGGGGGGGAGAGGAGGGGCTGGATGCTGTTTTACGTGCGGATGGCTCTGCAGTGCTATCGGAGCCAATCGATGGTGAAACGTGTTCCCTCTTCTCGCCGATTTCATCTTCGACGTCACTGCAGTTAATAAGATGTTTAACTTGGGAGCTTGGGGGCGACGTGGTGTGTTATCGTGTTGCAAGGAACAGAGGTGGGGAGCTGGGGAGGGGTGAAGGGGGGGTTGATGACGAGTTCCCGCACAGACCTGTGCTGGGGAAGATCGTATCGATGCAACCTTTTCAGGCTGGAGGGGACAGCTGGGTTTGGAGTCAAACCAGTGCCTTTCACCCTCGACCAACCTGACCTGCCTCCATCTAAGTTTTTATATTATGACAATGTTTGGTTTTCATAGAATCATGGAAAGGTTTGGGTGGGAAGGGAACCTTAAAGATCATCCAGTTCCAACCCCCCTGCATGGGCAGGGACACCTCCCACTACACCAGGTTGCTCATATCCCTTAAAATTTCCTTCTAATTTCCTTTTAATACCGAGAGAAACAACTCAGCCCTCTGTATCTGCTGCGTTGCCAGAGTCAAGGGTGTACACCCCTTGATTATTTCAGGCAGGCTGTACTTGCCTGGCTGGACTTTGGCTTTTTTTTTTTTTCTTTTTTTGGTCTCCTGAAGTATTACACAAGGGACCACCTGATGGCTTTTTTGGGGGGTGACAATGTAGGCTTGGTGCCTGCAGAGCCAGGAGTTGTGTTGACTGTGTGTTTTAAGTCCTGTGCATGTCACCAGCTGATTATAGAGTTAATAAAGTGTTGCCCGTTGTACCCGCCTTGACCAGAAATAGTGTCCCTCCCTGCCAGGGTTTGCAAGGCCAGCTTGTTGAGAGCGGGTGAGTTGGTCAATAAACACTCCGTGTGGCACCCTTGGGAGTTCTGCACTGAAATGGAAACGCCCGTGTCCTTCAGCCTCCTTGCCAAGTTGTTTTCTTCCCCCCCCCTCCCTGCTCCTTCTCCAACCTGCTACTCAAACCCTCTCCTTTCTGCTGTGTTTTTTCCACAAGTGTCTTTCAAGCGAGACAGCAGGGAGAAGAGAGCTGGCAGGGGGCCATGGGCACCACGACGTGAGGGGCTGATGTCTTATCAGCCCAACCTTCCCCTGTGGGTTTGGGGCCCCCTTGGCTCTGGGTGGCTTGGTGGCTGCCAGCGATGCAGGTGGGTTTGCATCCGGCAGCAGTTGGGCTTGGGGTTGTCTCTACCCGCCGCCAGACCCGTCCCACCTGCCTGCACATCTTCCAGGGCAAGCACCTGATGTCTAGGGTTTGAGTCAAGTAGCTTGACCAGGTTAACCAAGACGTCCCCACATGGGTGTAGAGCAGAGAAGGGCTCCATGTAACCCTCTCAGGGCAGGGTTTTGCAAGAGGAACAACCACAGCTCTGGTGGTGGCATCTTCCAGTCTTCAAGAAGGACCTGCCAGAGCTTAGCTGCAAACTTGCCAGTGGTGATTTTGCTTAGTAACCTTTCTTTAAGAAGCATTTTGTTCTTCATTAAAAAAAAAACAACAATGTCCCACCAGCACATTGGGATGTTTTCTTGGTTTTCCTGAAGGCTCACAGCCTCCCAGCTCTGCTTGTGCTCCAGGGAAGAAGCAATGCTGTGGGGCATAATTTTCAGCCCTCACACACAACAGGTTCTTAAAAAATAACCCTACCACATCCTGGCTGAGCAAGCTTGTGCCCTTGTTGTTGGATGCAGGAGGAGATTTTTCTTGCTCTTGCCATGCTCACCAGCCCTTTCCATGCTGCTCCAGCAACTTGGGGTGAGGGGAAATCGAGGTGCAAGTCCAGGCAGTCCCAACTTGGCACATGTACCCGAGCTGGGTGGCCACCCCGGGGCCACTTCATACGAATGGGGTCAGCAGCTGGGAAATTGCAGAGCAAAAAAGTGCCTCCCTGGTTAATTCCCAGCTGCCATTAAAGCAGCTTTAAAATAAATTCCCTCAAAGAGCAATTCCAACTATTTGAGGGTTTGAACTTTTCCTGAAAAAGGATTTGGGAGCTGCCGGCTACTGAGCTGCACCCTGGCACGCTGGGGGAAAGTGCTGAGGGAATTGCCCAGATTTCCCAACCTCTGGAAAACCCTTTTCTAGTCTGTATGTGTCTTAACCAGCTGCACGTGCGACGTGACGATCAGAAATGGAGCAGTGCTGGGAGCAAAGCTTGCGTTGAAGTGGGAAGATGGGTTGCTGAGTTGTGTCCTGGATTGCTGAGCAGTGTCCTGGGCTGCAGGCAGTGCCTGGCCTTGGTGACCATCACCATGCCATCGTGCCTGGCCACCAGCTCTTACCCAAAGGCACAGCTCAACCGGGCACCCCTTGCCCCGCATTCCTCTGCTGGCTCTGCTTGGTAACGTGGGCACAACAGAAAACAAACTCTGCAGCCAGCCTTGTTCTCTCAGAGCCCCTGAAGCTTGCTTTAAAAAAATTTTTAAAAAATACTTTGGAGCAGTGTGGTCTTTTTTTTTTTTTTTCTTTCTTTCTTTTTTTTTTCATGCTTATGAAAATTCTCATGCCAAACCAGTAACCTCTACTGCCCTCAGTTCCTTATTTTTTAAGGTGGTGTTAGGGGGCATTTAAGGGGAGGCTCGTCCAAGCCAGCTTCCCAGCCTCTGTGTTCCCTCCTCTCCTGCACCCCATCAGTGCCAAATTACAGCTCTGTGCTTGTGTGAGTGCTGGGCAGAAAAACAGAGCTTTTTGGTTAACAAACAGGAAGATTTGTCTCATCTCTGGTTCCCCACTCCAAAAAGCTCTGGATGTCCCTGTGCTGGTGCTCCCCTGGGGGTGCAACCTGCTGGTCACGAGAATGTCCACATAAGGCTGGGGACCCTGAGCTGGGGACAACCAAGCCTTTCCTTGCAAGAACAGTGCTGGGCCCCTGCCAAAGTTCCCTCTGTGAGGCCCTGCCACTAGTGCAAGCACAGCCAGGCTGGAGGCTGGTACTTCAACCCATGATCTGGGTCACCTCCTGCCCCTCTCAGTGCCCCACAGGATAAATACGCATCAAAAGAAGCATGAGCAGCAGGTCGAGGGAGGTGGTTCTCCCTTTCTACTCCACTCTGGTGGGACCTACTTGCAGTGCTGTGTTGACTCCTGGAGTCCCCAGCACAAGAAGGATATAAATGTGCTGGAATGAGTCCAGAGGAGGGCCACGAAGATGATCTGAGTGCTGGAGCAGCTCTGCTCTGGAGACAGGCTGAGATCTTTCTTTCTTTTTTTTCTCATGCTTATGAAAATTCTCATGCCAAACCAGTAACCTCTACTGCCCTCAGTTCCTTATTTTTTAAGGTGGTGTTAGGGGGCATTTAAGGGGAGGCTCGTCCAAGCCAGCTTCCCAGCCTCTGTGTTCCCTCCTCTCCTGCACCCCATCAGTGCCAAATTACAGCTCTGTGCTTGTGTGTGTGCTGGGCAGAAAAACAGAGCTTTTTGGTTAACAAACAGGAAGATTTGTCTCATCTCTGGTTCCCCACTCCAAAAAGCTCTGGATGTCCCTGTGCTGGTGCTCCCCTGGGGGTGCAACCTGCTGGTCACGAGAATGTCCCCATAAGGCTGGGGACCCTGAGCTGGGGACAACCAAGCCTTTCCTTGCAAGAACAGTGCTGGGCCCCTGCCAAAGTTCCCTCTGTGAGGCCCTGCCACTAGTGCAAGCACAGCCAGGCTGGAGGCTGGTACTTCAACCCATGATCTGGGTCACCTCCTGCCCCTCTCAGTGCCCCACAGGATAAATACGCATCAAAAGAAGCATGAGCAGCAGGTCGAGGGAGGTGGTTCTCCCTTTCTACTCCACTCTGGTGGGACCTACTTGCAGTGCTGTGTTGACTCCTGGAGTCCCCAGCACAAGAAGGATATAAATGTGCTGGAATGAGTCCAGAGGAGGGCCATGAAGATGATCTGAGTGCTGGAGCAGCTCTGCTCTGGAGACAGGCTGAGAGAGTTGGGGCTGTTCAGCCTGGAGAAGAGAAGGCTCCAGGGAGACCTTAGAGCACCTTCCAGTGCCTGAAGGGGCTACAGGAAAGCTGGAGAGAGTGACTTTTTACAAGGGCTTGTAGTGACAGAATGAAGGGTTTAAAATGTAAGAATGGAGATTTTTATGTGATCTTAGGAAGAAATTATTTACTATGAGGGTGGTGAGACACTGGCACAGGTTGCCCAAGGAAGCTGTGGCTGCTCCATCCCTGGAAGTGTTGAAGGGCAGGTTGGATGGGGCTTGGAGCAATCTGGTCTGGTGGGAGGTGTCCCTGTGCATGGCAAGGGAACTAGGGTATTTTTTAGGTCTTCTCCAACCCAAACCATTCTGTGATTCTCTGATGCTGACAGCAGGGCTGTATCCAGGCAGGAAGCTTACACCCCTACATGCAAATTCAAAGCGTTTGGGGATGAACTGAGCCACTTCAGGTTAAAACCACCATAGAAACCCCATTGCAGAAGGGGTGTCCTCCCCTCACACCCTTCATTGCTGGGCCTCAGCCACTCCCAGCTCAAACTGGTTTTGTTTGTAGGCTGTCTTCTGCTTTGGCAGCTTCTTAACCTTTCCATCATATATGTGATTTTTAAATTATTATTATTTTTTGTCTTCATGGATATGGCAGAGCTGTTACCTGAGGTAGGAGAAAGCACATCTTGCTTCTTATGGATGAATAGAGGAACCAGCAAATTGCACAGGGAGGTTTGCTGTGGATGGGACAGCAAGGAGTGCAGTCCCAGCCCACAGTCGCATCCCCCAGACCACACACTTAGTTCTCTTGGGTTTTTTTTTTCCTCCAAAATTAATCCCTCCAGCCCCCTTAGGCTATTTTTGTTGTTGTTGTTGTTGTTGTTCCTCTCTGAATTCCTTCTAATTTGCAGGCTGGCTGCCAGCATCCAACGTGCTATAAAAAGGGGAGTTGTTCTTCAAGCTTCCCTCTGGTACACGGATCTACACAAACAGCGACACACTCAAACAGGCAGGTCCGATTCCCCTGGAAATGTTCATAGGCTGCTGGGGGAGTAGAGCCACTGTCTTTAGACAAGTTGAATTTCACAGGAGGGCCCTGAGCCCAAATCCCAGACAACGTCTAAGCTCCTGTCAGCTGGAAAAACAGAGCCATGCCTTTTTTGATCCCTGTGCAGCTTCCCTCTCTCCAAGAGCAGGCGGCTTGCATCCCTCCGTGCCCCCCAGCGCAGGTGGCAGAAGAGCCACATCCT
>NW_009951940.1:432639-440304 GCF_000747805.2 Chaetura pelagica
AAGCCAGCCCCAGGGCCACCACCAATTTTTTGGCTGGTCCGAAGGCTGTTCCCCTCACCCCCTCACCGTTAAGAGGCAGACACGAAGCAAACTCCCTGCCAGCTTCCTTCTTAAAACTAATGAGCCGTTTGACCCTGGCAAGTCCTCCGGGAAAGCCGCTGCCGGAGCTTTCCTGCTCACACAGATACAAATTGCTCTTGTTTCCAGCTTAAATTTATTTGTGGATGACTCGTACCCATTTGGCCTTGGTTTTTCTTGTACCCGTGTTGGCTTTTAGCTCGGATGGCTCTTTTCCCTGCTCTGGTATTTATCCTCTGGTGGACTGTACCCAGTGCTGTGGGTCTGCCAAGCTAAATAATTCCAGTCTCCTGGTCGAGAATGGGTGGAGGGGCTGTAAGGGCATCTCAGCTTCCCCATCCCTGCGGTGGAGACAGCCCTAGCAACTTGCATCTGCAGCTCATCCTCCTATTGATATCCTCACCAGGGATGGTCCCAACCTGCAGAAGGACATCCCAGCCATCCTCCCTGCCAGCAGAGGCTGTTGGATTTGGAGCCATCATCTAATTCCGTTAGCATGCTCCTCTCCTGCAATGCAAAAGCCACTTTGGTGGAGGATGAGGGGTTTTTTTTCTTAATGCAGCCTTCAGTAACACCCTCCCCTCTGCTTTCTGTCTGTGACCTCAGATAGCAGCATGAACACTTGCACTCCCAGCCGTGCTAATCTCATGCTAATCTCATCCCTGGTCTTCTGCAGCAGAAGTTTCCTGTCCACGGCCGTGCCAGGCGCTTTGCTCAAAAGGCTGAAGAGGATTTGCAACACTTAAGTTCAGCAGAGCAAAATATGCACTTGGGTCCTTGCCACTTGGATCTTGGTCCCCTTTCAGGTGTGTTGGACCATCCAAAATGCAAGGCACTTTGATTAAAACCCTACCAAGAGGGTGTGGGGCTTTGTGCACAAGACCTTGCAAAACTCTGTGCTCAGGGTAATGGCTGGGAGCCTGCTCGGGTGTAGGAAGAGCTGTGAGGTGTTTGCTTTCCCCCCAGGGTGGTAATTTCTCACCTTGAGGTCTCATCTGTCCCACTCACTCTTTTCCTTGCCACATTCAGCCTCTTTGCTGCAGATTTTCTTAGCATGTAGATACCTTTTTGCACATTGTTTGGAAGCTTATTCCTGGTGATGGTGAGATGCTGGTTTGCCCATCCTGTCTTGGACCCAGGGAGCCTTCTCCCTGGCAGGTGGACCTTGGCTGGTACCTTTATTGGAAAGAAAGATGCCCCAAGTGCCATCACTCACCAGCTCCTTATTTCCTCCATGTTTTCCTTTAGTTAGGAACCTATTTTTGTTTATTTTTCTTTTCACCCTGCCTAAGCTGAACTGCATCGATGTGTCCCCATCTGAGGCAGGATTTGATAGTTCTCTGCAGTATCCTTCCATCCTGCTTCTCCCTCATTAAACCACATGTAAATTGGCATCACCGAGGAGGAGCTGGGCTCTGCAGTTATTAGTAGGATTATTCTCATCTCTCACAGTTTGCACTGAAGCTGCTCAGCTGGTGTAACACAGTTCCCCCAACATTCGGCTCCGCTGCTGGGGAGAGCAATGCTAATCCAGTGCTGAGGATTCCTGGGAGGAAACCAGCAGAGTCCACGTTACATTGCCATGTTAAGTGATTTTTGACCCCAAGCTTCTCTCCTCCAGGCCATGAGTCTTTGGTACAGCACGTCAGGCATTAACTTGCCTCCCCAGTTCTTTCCCAAGCATCCCACGGCCTCCTTTGCAGATCAGGAGCATCCTATGCCCATCGGTGCCGTCGCTGCTTTTGCTTTTTCCATCGTGTTTTCTTGCTTCCTAAACCCACATCCTCAGCTTCCAGCACTCATGGTGGGTGCAGCTGGGCATTTTGTCCCTGCAGCTGATCTTCTACATTCCTCTCTCCCCATTTATTTGATTTCTCACCGTATTTAAAGCCAGGGGTGGTCACTGCATGTTTTGCAACCATCTGCTCCTGTTATTAATTTCTTAGAAAAGAAGGGGAAGGAACCACAAGCAATAAAGAGCTCGAGGTTTGAGGACTGGCTGTTTATTTGTCAAAGCTAGAAAAGCAGCAGCTGAAGAAGATGAGAGGAAATCCTCAGTACAAATGTCCCTCAATTAAATTCAGGCTTGCCTAAGTCAAAATTCAGGGCGGGGGGCTTAGCTGAAGAAGCTGGAAGGGGTGATTTCCTCTTGCTGTAAATTGAAGTGGAGGTGGTATCACTGCCATTATCGCAAATAACATCTTAGTTTTGCCTTTTGCACTTGGTTTCTGCACACCCAGGCTGACTTCCCTGCACCATTCCCAGCTGGTGCTTGTGGAGCAGTGGTGCCTATCTCAGTGGCATCTTGGCAGCCTGTGCCAGCAGGATTGCTGGTGGCAACTGGGTGGCTGTAAACCAGTCCTGGGGGTGCAAGCACAGACCAGGAGTGTGAAGCTGGCCATTAGCTGCTGGAGAGGGAGCTCAGATGCCAAAGCTGAAGATTCTCTGAAGCCCAAAAAAGACAAAAATAGGTTTCTGGATCTTTAAAGAGGGCTGATGACCACTTAAGATCTTGTCCCCCGGAAACATCAATTACCAGATGAAAGGGAACATCTTCCACCAGCCGTTGTGGAGCATCTGCTTTGCATTTCATGCCTGTGTTTGGGGAAGCAGGGCAGGCTGCTCATTGGGCTGGTGGCTGGGCAAGGCAGAGGGTGTCCTTCAGGGGACACGACTAGTTGTTTACAAGATGTGTTTTGACACCAAGAACGATTTCCACATCTCTCCTCCTTTTTGCACTTGCCTTGTCAAGTGCTTCCCAAAGTGTTAATGCTGGGCACAAGCCGGATTTCTGCTGGCAGGAGGGCAAGGGGCCATCTCCACACGTCTCCTGAAGTGGTGAGCAGGGGGATGCCCACACTGTTTTCTTTTTCCCCTCTTGCCCCTCCTCACTGCAGAGGAGGCACTGGCATGTAATTACCATCAGCTTTAATCCAGCCAGACCAACTGTCTTTCTGGCAAACACAAACACAATGAGAGCCAAAGGTTATTGCACGCCCTAAATAAAACCATTACAGCCCTGGGGCCTCACCCAAGCCCAGTCCACAAATCATCCAGGACTGGCCCTCTTCAGTTTTCCTGAGCCTGGAAGACTTGGTTTGATGGCAATGACCCATAACTTTATTTTTTTCCCCCTTAGTTTCCCCCTGCAGAGCCACCTGCACACTTCTGGCCACCCTGACACCTGCCAGCAGCAGCACATCTGGCAGGCGTTAGTGAGCCTGCCATGAGATGTGCTTGGTTCAGGGTTTTC
Source organism: Chaetura pelagica (assembly GCF_000747805.2). Taxonomy (NCBI): domain Eukaryota; kingdom Metazoa; phylum Chordata; class Aves; order Apodiformes; family Apodidae; genus Chaetura; species Chaetura pelagica. The sequence goes on from NW_009951940.1 coordinate 435,971, forward strand.
TTGCTAAAATTATTGGTGGCTTTAATTGAAACCAGAGGTTGGTGAAGGCACATCACAGGGATGCTCACCTCTGGCAGGCGTGCACGGCTCTGACCAGTGATGGCCATGCACTGGGCTTCCTTGTGAACCACTGACAAATGCAACCTGAAGTCCTGCCCGTCAGTGGGGTGGATGGAGATGACAGTCACCACGTCAGGTCCCTTTTAGTCTGGAAGAGACACCCAAGAGCCAACGCATGTCACCAGGCTTTTCTTCCTCCTACTGCCCTGAACTGGGATTTACTCTGAAACCCAGAGGATTTAACTTTCTGCCCCTGAGCAAATAGAGCCCAAAATGATGCAAATGGCATGACCTGAGCTCAAGAAGAGGTAAATATTGCATCATGCTGAGCGTGCTTTGCCCCAGTCGGAAAAGCTCTAACTGAGTCCACCCTGCTATTGGGCCAGGCCAGGCCAGGGAGGAGGTACAAGGTGGGAAAGGCTTTCTCCTTGCCACCCAGTTTAATTATCAGTGTCTTGGCATTTGCAGCGTGATGGACGCTGGTCCTGCCCCCACACAAGGCTGCTCTGGCTGCTGCTGTGTCTGCAGAGCTGCCTGATGGGGAGGAATTGAGTTTCACAACCCATCTTTCCAGGCTCCCACAAGATTACTGGAGGGAGAGGAATGTGCTGCAGAAAATATCCCAACTGCTGTTAAAAGGCACAGCTTTCTCTGCCCTTTTCCGTTCCTCCAGTGCACCAGACACGCTCCTCCAGCTGGCAGCACCCACTGGAGTCAGCCCCGTGTCACCTTGCTGTGTCACCCTGAGGTGCCTTTGCCCTCCTGGCCTCCCCTTCATGCACAAATAATTGCAATTGTGATAAGCAGGCTCTTCTGCAAAGAAACTCTTTGCTTTTCCCTCGCGCAGCTCCCGGGCCAGAGCTCAGACACTATATCTGGACAGTAAATCTCCAGGCTCTCCAGGACACACCCTCCACGCAAGGCAGTAATGTCTCTTAAATAATGGGCCTGCCAGATGCTTGTTCTGTCTGGGTGAAGAGCACGCCAGCCTGTTGCAACATCTGTAAATCATTTGCCAGGAGAGCCCAGGCGGCTCAGTCTCAGTCAGTTCCCTTTTGGCCAACCCATTTGAGTCATCGTGGAGGTTTCTAGGCTACCTGAAGCAAGAAACATCTGTGAGCTGTGGTCCCTCAGTGAAAGATGCATCCCTCACATCTCATGAGGAAGGGGGAGAAATCTCCCTTCACGGTCCTTTTGCTTCTGAAAGGCATGAAACCTTTGCCAGGCAAAGGCTAAGATAGTCCATTTTCTTGACCCTGCTCTTTCCATCCATGGTTGCTGGGAGCATCAGATGATGAGATGTGGTCCTGGGAAGTAGAGGGCACTGGGGAAACTTGAACTGGTGTGCCATAAGGTCATCTCCTCCTGGATGGTGGGACATGGTGGAAAAGGCTGAGAGTTGGGATAGCTTCCTCTGATGTGACTTCTCTGTTGAGTCTTCTCTTGGGGCCCCATGACCCCAGAACATATTTTTTGCCTCCAGCAAAAACAACTCCTACGAGTTCTGCAGAAGACCTTGTTGCATCTGGGGTTGATGGCCAGGCTGTAGCACTCACCCTGGTTTCTCTCCCAGGTGAGTTACAAGCCTCTTGGACTCCCTCAGGCAGCTTTGGCAACTGCTCTGCTTTTCTAGCTCCAGCACTAGGGAGCCACAGCCATAAAGTCTTTCCCCAGCTACTAGAAAGCAGTTGTGTTTTTTGTGTGTCTTTTCATTGCCGGAAGCTGGTAAGTGGATGGGTCCTACACAAATAAACTTCTCAAGGGCAAGGAGTCAAAATATCCCTGGGCTTGTTTGGTGGAAGAAGTTTTTCCAGCGTGAAGTCTATGAATTGCTGCTGACCCAACTTTGTTGACAAAATATGGTGTTACTAATTGGACTTGTAGGCAAGCTGCCTGGGGATGTTTAGAAGGAGCTTGTCCATCACAAGGGCTAAGATCTCCCTGGGAGAAGTTCTGGCCAGAATCTTCAGAGGTGCACCTAGGGTCTTGGCTATGGGTCTGGGTTGGGGTTTTGTTGCTGAGACTGAGGTGTGTAGGGGTGTCAGTCTCCCACAGTGGCCACCAGCGTGTGGAGATTGACCAGTAGTGGAGCTGCAGCAGTCAGAGAAGTATGGGAGGAGCCCACTGAGAAACCAGACACTAGGTCACTGCTTTAGGGTAAGCTGAAATTATGTCTGTTGACTATAATGAGACTTGCTTTCATGAGACACCACTGGGAGAACTGTGACCGTTTTTGGGTCCTCCAGCATAAGGAAGACATGGACTTGCTGTAGCAAGTCCAGAGGAGGGGCAGGAAGATGATCAGAGGGCTGGAGCACCTCTGATATGAAGACAGGCTGAAACACTTGGAATTGTTCAGCCTGGAGAAATGAAAGCTCTGAGGAGACCTTAGAGAAAGTTCTAGTACCTGAAAGGGCTGCAGGGAAGTTGGTGGTGGACTTTCTCCAAGTGTGATAGGGCACTTGGACTGACAGGACAAGGGGGAATGGTTCTAGGCTGAAACAGGGTATAGTAGGTTGAGATATTTGGAAGAAATTATTTCCTGTGAGGGTGGTGAGACATTGGAACAGATAGCCCAGAGAAGCTGTGGCTGCCCCATCCCTGGAAGTGTTTCATGCCTGGTTGGATGGGGCCTGGAGCAGCCTGGTCTATTGGAAGGTGGTTCTGCCTATGGCAGTGGTGTTGGATCTTTAAGCTCCCTTCCAACCCAAACCATGCCATGCTCTCCAGCTGAATCCTACCCATGCCATCATTGCCTGGGCAGGAGCATCAACTTCATGGTGAAGGTGAAGTTAAGGAGTCTAACCTGTGCTGCTCCCGGTGTGGTCCTAAACCTTGGCAGCTGCTGAGTGGTGCCTTGGTAGTGGAGGCACCTGCTGTCACACTGCCATTCCCTTGGCCCAGCAGTGTATTTTGGACTCCATCAGTCACACGTGCCCCTGGTACCATTGTAGCCTTTCTGCCAGAGAAGAGCCGCTGTGGCGACAGCCGAGCCCAACAAGTTCAGGAGCTGGCTGCTCCTGCCACGGCTGGCAAGTCCCTTCTCAGCATCTCACGGCAGCCCGTGACACACAGCTCCCTTACCCTGGCCTGGAAGTCAACAGAAAACCCACCCTGGCACCAGCCCAGGGCGGAAGCTGTGGGAATTCTCCTCCACGGTGCGACAGCAAACGCTCCCCTCACGCGAGGCTGGTGAGGCTCTGGCTCAACCAGCCCAGGGCGAAACCTGTCCCATTGCAGGAAGATCTTGCCTTGGGCCAGCAGGGTTCCTGCACCTGCGTGACTAAGTGTGCTGGAAAGCACCTTCAGTGCATGCCAGGGTGGTGGATGTTGGGCTGCCAGCAATCAAACATGCTGGTGCGTGTCCTGCCGTGCTTTGAGGAAGTGGGTAGCACCTGGTGGAGGTGGGCAAAGGGGCTGTGCCTTCTCCTTAGCTTCCCTAAAAGGCTGACAGATGCCTCCAAGGTAAAGTCAACCACATGTAGGGTTGGCCAAGGGGTAATGGCTGTAAACTGGAAGAGGGTAGATTTCGGTTAGACATGGAAGAAACTCTTTACGAGGAGGGTGGTGAGACACTGGCACGGGTTGCCCAGGGAGGTTGTGGATGCTCCCTCCCTGGAAATGTTCCAAGCCAGGTTGGATGGGGCTTGGAGCAACCTGGTGTAGTGGAAGGGATGGAATTAGATGATCTCTAAGGTCCCTTCCAACCCAAACCATTCTATGATTCCATTATTTGAGTGAAGGCTTGTATGTGTGACAGGTGCTCAAGGGCTGCCAGGTCCCTGTAGCCCTACAGCCGAAGCCCGTCACCCTGGGATAGATGCTCAGCCAAATTCAAAGTTGTGCCATGTGAACGTGACCTGGGAGAGCCAACGAGAGCAAGATCCAGATGCCTGTTCCCCTTGAGCAGCCTCTTGGCACAGTCTTGCCTGGGGTGCAGTGGCCTCAGGGGTGGAGCATCGGGCAGGAGTTGGGAGCAGCTTGACCGTTCCCTGCAGAGCAGCCGTGGCAAGCGGCCCGCGTTTCACAAGTGGGGTTTTCCCATCAGGCTCTCCAGCTGCTATAAATAACAGGAAATGTTTTGTCGTTTTGTGCTCCGGCAAAGGTCAGGAGCTGGATTCTGTAGTCTTTGGAGTTTTAAGGAGGTTGGAGCTTTATGTGGTATACCCAGAAGTCCCCTGGGGCCATTTGGTTCCTTGGGTGGAGAAGTCTTGGATGCCAGCCTTTGGCAAAGTTACCTTAGCCACCCTTTGTGAGATGTGAGGTCCTGCTGA
>NW_009951940.1:440727-441952 GCF_000747805.2 Chaetura pelagica
TGCTGAATCCTTTACCTGCTCTTCATCTCCAAGGCCAGGTGCTAACTCTTGCATTGCTGCAGAACCTGCTCACCAGAGGTTTGAACCATCCTTTATCTATGGTAAGAAAAGCTTCTGTGGATATCAAGATAGTCACAGGGACACCAGTGACTGGTCTCTTATGCTTGTTGGGAGCTCATCTTGCAGCTTCCCTGACTCATCAGCACTTGGTGTTCCACTCATGGTGGGCAAATTCCTAAGACTTAGTTTTTGCCTCCTCCATCAAGGAATGGTGATCCTTTCTGAATCTCCCCCAGGGGACTGATGGATCAGCTGTTTGACTTCTGGGTGGTTTGTCCCTGGTGACCAGACCATCACATTTACTCTTGTGTTCCTGCCACAACAAAGAGTCCCCAACAAATGGCAGAAGACTTTAAGCAGCCCTCAGTGCAAACTGATTTTATAGCTTTTATTCAACTTAGAGTATCCCCCAGAATCAGTCATCAGTCAAGCTTAAGGTGAAACTACCCATGCAGTGGACTGTCATCTCCTGTATTGGGGTCTGTTCCTTGTGCCCGTCTCCTTCAGCTGGTAGGATCACACCAAAGCCCTGGTTCTTCAAGGTTGCTGTTCTTCAGCCTCATGGCTGGAACTTTGGTTAATACCATGGTGCCAAGGAGCAGCTGGGAAGGTCCTAGGGCAAAATAATAGTTTCAGCAGAAACAGATCAAAATAACCTGTTTCCAGTGCAACTGATACATGCACACTAAGTCTAGGAGTTACCCTACCATACTTCTTACATTGGAGAGGTGACTGCCCTGTGATTCCACCGTAGTTGGTATAAAGGATGGGGGAGATACCTGCAGAAGTTGGTTTGCTCCACAGACGTGAGAACTGCCCTTTCTGTTTTGGTTGATCAGAGAGGGAGCCTGAAGGGTACTTGCCTGGACCTACCTGCCATGGAAGAAGGGCATGTGTGCCTTCTCTGGCTGGTGGCAGCAACGGGGTCTCCATTGGGGTCATAGTATTTCCCATTGAACATCCCCAGCTCTTTGCCTCATGGTTTACCTGGCTTGTGCTTGTGGCAGGATGGAAACCCAAGAAATCAAGTGGGAAGATCCAGCCCCAGGAATTTGCTCAGACATCTCAACAGCTATCCTGGGTCTTTGAGAGCCACAAGTGTCATGTCTGTGCTGCCTGTTGTGGGGAGGAGGCAGATCCACCCTCTCCCATTTCCCCAGCAGAT
>NW_009951940.1:442336-455804 GCF_000747805.2 Chaetura pelagica
AGGAATGCTTTGATTTCCACTCCCCCAGCCCTGAGCACCCAGCACCAAGATTAACCACCAGTCAGACTCCTCCACCACCTCCAAATAGATCTCCTAAACCCAGGCAAACCTTTCTTAGAGGGGTCCTGGCATTCCCGTCTTGCAGCATGAAGGTTAAAAATAGTTTCTCCCCTTGCACCTGCCCCTTCGAAGCCAAGACTGTGTTTTATTTTTACAGTCCAGACTCCCTGATGGTTGGCTCCTCTCCTGGAGCATGAAGGACAGGGACAAACAGAAAAATTACCCGTCTCAGTGGTGTAAAGAAGGTAGGCAGCCTGGAAAGTGCTCGTGTACCCATGGGTTGGAAGAAGTCTTTACTACTCCATCCTATAACCTCATGCTTCAAAATCAAGGCAGAAACGCAGCTTCAGGGATGGTCCTTGGGAAAAATACTGGGTTTTCATAGAATCATAGAATGGTTTGGGTTGGAAGGGCCCTTAAAGATCATCTAGTTTCACCCCCCTGCCATGGGCAGGGCCACCTCCCACTAAACCAGGATCCTCCAAGCCCCATCCAACCTGCCCTTCAACACTTCCAGGGATGGTGCTTCCACAACTTCCCTGGGCAAACTGCACCAGTGTCTCACCACCCTCACACTGTTTTCCTCCTTTCTGCTATTTTTAAACACCCCTTCAAGGGGCGGGAGGGCTGCAAAAACGGTGTGTTTGCAAGAGAGTTATATCTGTTAAATCTGTCTCTAAGGAGGTTTTTTTTTTAGGCAGAAGTTAAAATCCCCTGCACAGATACATGGAGTACTGAAGGAAGCCTGGCTCAGCCCTGCTTAAATGGTTTCAGTGAGGCTGAATTATTTTTTGTAAAAGCCTGTGTATTTACATTTCATAAGCTTATTTTAAAACACATGTATACAAGAGCAGGCTTACTTACAATGCAGAATACCCTGCTGTGTCCTTACCTGACTTGAGTGTCAAGGAAGCAGCTTTTTTCTGTTGTTTTTCTTTTTACTTTTTACAAGCACAGTTTAAAATAAAATACTGGTTTGCTGCACACTGGTGACTCTGCCCAGGAGGAGGTCAGGGCAAGGTCTTGTTTTCTAACTGTAAAAAGCTATTTAGGTTGTTTACAGAGCTTCCTCTTGCCAGACATCGTTTTAGGTTAATCTGTTAATGGTGACTATAGGTAAAAAAACCCCTCATTTCTGTCCCCAGAGTCCTGGCAAGCCTGCCCTGCCAACATCCCAAACCAGCCAGGCTGCTCAGGGAACAGCATTTGGGAACTTTCCGTCCCTAAAGCAGGATTTGCTGGGTGACCCTCTCAGCCCAGGTCTTGGCAAGGCTTCAAATCCTCCAGGGAATTACATGAGAAAGCTTTTTTGAGGGGAGATCTTGGCATTTTCTGCATCCCCCCCCCCGGAGGAAAGGTTTTCTTCTTCCTGCTTGGTTTTAACCGTTCAATGTGCCCATGCACCAGCCTGGCAGCAGGAAGGTGAGGAGCACCTGATGGTGGTGCTGAAAGGCCCCAGGTCAGTGCTGAAGTATGAGGAGATTATGGATAGTAATGGCAGGATGGGAAAGGTGAGAAGAGCCACAAGGAGCTGCTAATTTACACAAAAGCAAAGGGAAACTTTGACTGTAGGACGTACAATTCATCTTGCACAAGGCGTGAAAAGCCTGTGCATGTTTTTGTGCCTATACTCAAGTATTTTTCTGCTTCTAGCAAGTGTTTATGAAGCCTGGTGGTTATAAAGACCTAGGAGGTTGGGAGGTGAGCAGATGACATTGATACCCAGGGAAGAGCTGAAGCAGACGTGGTGTGAGGGGTGGTTTTCCACCCAGCTGAGCTGTAAACCAAAGCTCTGACCACTGGTGGTTATTTAAAGACACCCACGGCGTTTCCTGCGTTGGGAAGGTGCTTGGCCTACGTTCAGGCTTGGTCGACTGCTCTCTGCAAAGCCAAATAAACAGCAGCCACTTGAACTTTCCACCTTGCAGGCTCGGCCGGATGCCGCAGCCCCGGGCCGCGACCGCACGCCGCGCCTTGGATGGGCTTCGTGGAAGAGCCTTCTTGGGGGATCCAGGAAGACAACCTGCTTTGGGGGGTTTCCTGTCACATGAAAGACCCTCAGGGAAGAGTTTGGTGCTGCTTGGAGCTGAGAGGGAGGTCTGTGTCTCCAGGATGGGATGGAATGCACTACTTGTGGGTCTTTGTCTTTCAGTGACCTTGGGCAGGGCAGAGAGAGAGCAAATTATATCCTTTAACTAGACATTTACTTTAGATGCTAAATTACCTGAGAGGAGCACAATCCAAGTAGCCAGGACCAGGAATCTTGTCCATTCATCAAGGCATGTCAGGAACACATGAGTGCAGTGTCCATGGCATCTGCAGGGTGTCCATGAAGGTGCCAGAGCACTGATGGTGAGATACCCATGGTGATGCTTCATCAGCTGGGGAGGTTGGAGGTGGTTGCTTCCAACCTCAGCCTTTCTGTGGCAGTGAGTATGATGTGTGTCAGGCTCTTACCTGTAGGTATTTTGGTGCTTTTATTGAGTTGCATTTAACATGGTGAAAAGGTCACCGAAGTGACAAGTCACAAGTAGTGCATTCCATCCCATCCTGGAGACACAGAACTCCCTCTCAGCTCCAAGCAGCACCAGATTCTTCCCTTAGGGTCTTTCATTCAATGGGGAAACCCCAAAAGCTGGTTGTCTCCCTGGATCCTCTAAGGAGGCTTGTCCACAAAGCCCATCCAAGGTGTGGCATCTTTTCATCAGAGGACAAGGGGAAATGGTTTTAAACTGAGAGAGGGGAGATTTAGGTTAGATACTAGGAGGAAGTTCTTCACTATAAAGGTGGTGAGGAACTGGAGTGGGTTGCCCAGGGAGGTTGTTGGAGCCACATCCCTGGGGGTTTTTAAGACCAGGTTGGATGAGGTTTTGTCCAACCTGGTCTAGTGAGAGGTGTCCCTGCTCGTGGCAGGGAGGTTGTAACTGGATGATCTTTAAGGTCCCTTCCAACCTTAATGATTCTATGATTCTCTGTGGTGCACCTCTCCCCCTGGTTATGACCCTTCCCCGCTGACCTGAGATGTTTCAGCAACTCACAGTGAACCCTACGATAGTTGCTCCTTCCTCTCATCCAGTGGCAGCTCCTCAGCCTGGGAACTTTTGCAAGACTTGGCAGCAGGGCCATTGCAGGAGTATTTCACACAGGACCCAAAAATACTGCTGTCGGTGCAGCGTCGGTCGGCCTGAACGCAGGGTCAGGTCCCTAAGAAATCAGACTGTTGATGAACAAGCTCGAGCGCGTTCAAATGTTTCGTCTGATTTTCTTGGACTGCAGAGTTTCCAAGGGAGCCAAAAAGCTGGCTGCTCTTCTTGTTGACTTTGCAGACCAGAAGTACAGCTGGGTTCAGTGAAATAAGAAAGCTCGAATTTTTTGTATTGGTGTAGCAGAGAGGGAAAAAGCTCAAAAGTCCACTTTGGAGGTAAAAAAGTCCAAGGTGGTGTGTCCATCTCTGCTGCCTGCTCTGCCTCAACTCAGCATTGAGGATGATTGCTTGGACATCAAGCAGCCCACAGTATCTAGCCCCAGGACCAAAATCCATCCTTGAAATCCCTCTGAATTTCTAGCAAAGAAGCAAATCTGAAGGCATGTCCCTCAGTCAAGGTCGACAAGGTGGGTCCACCTGGGCATTGGAGGTACGAGTTGTGCTGGTATGTGTGGATGAGAGGGCAGGAGACATCAGGCAGGAGCAGAGCATCTCTTTAAACTGCAAATGAACTCTGAAAGGACAGCAAACTTGGAAGTTTCAGGCCAGGCTGTCTGTGAATCAGCACTGGAAAAATGAAAGACGAAACTTTCTGACTTCAGTTCAAGTTATGAACTTATAAACTCCCAGTTATCTGGTTTCATGGACACAAGCCAGAGACCAATTTTTTTTTTCTTGAGACGAGTGTTTGGGACAGCTTCCTGAAAGTGAACACGTTGAAAAGGGAATGATTGGGAAGCTAAAAGCTTGACTCAAAATCTGGTTGGTTCGATGTGCTGTGGATCCTTAAGCTGCTTTTGAACATGCTCCCTCCCGTTGCTCTTTGCTAAGATGTTGGGACACAATATATCACTTCCAAAAATGAAAAAGAAAGACCATATTTTAAGCCCATCTGAATGATGGCAGAGGATTGCACAGGAGAGCCACGTGAGCCTGTTCCAGTGCTGAGACACTGTCACAGGTTGCCCAGGGAAGCTGTGGCTGCCCCATCCCTGGAAGTGCTCAAGGAGAGGTTGGATGGGGCTTGGAGCAGCCTGGGCTGGTGGGAGGTGTCCCTGCCCATGCAGGGGGGATGGAACCAGATGATCTTTGAGGTCCCTTCCAACTATGATTCTATGATAAGCTTATTCCTTTCCTCTGAGATCACAAGCCCAGGCTGGCAGTGAACTAGGGACAAGTGGGGGCCAACATGGCCAGCCATGACCCTGCTTTGCTCTTTCATGGCACAGCTTTGGGTTGGGGGGTTGAATAGAACTGTCCCGCAAGTGGCTGCACTTTTTGTCAACAAATCTTAGTCCTGCAGAGGTTTTTGTGGATGGTGTTCCAGAGTGTGGTTCCAGTAAAAGGAAATTTGGCTTCATCCTGGCTCAAACGAGGACAATTTCCTCTGTTTCCCTTTAAAATTCAGATTTCTTTTCTCTGTGACTTTAAAAATGACTGTATATTCCCCAGAACTGTTAAGAGTATGTGCCTGAAGCTCTGCTAGGGATAAAAACGCAGAACAGGCATCATGGATGCAACTGGGCAGCAGTTCCTCCCTTGAGCTGCTAAAATTGGCATCTGCTAAAGTTAGCACAGATTTCTTGTTTGTTTTGTTGAAGTGAACAGGTCAAGGACTGGGGTTTTATCCGTGCTCTGGCATCAAAGGGATGGTCCCAGCTGCTGGGAATTGTCCTCGTCCTTGAGGCTGTGGCCACAGGCTGGGAGGACGGCCGGGGTGTGCTGCTGGTGAGGTGGTGGTGACACTGTCACCCATGACAATTGTTCTGCCAAGCTCCTGCCTACAAAGTGGGTGAGTTAAACCTTGGTGTTAACCAAAATCTCCTATTCCTACCCCTGTGCAAGGCTTGGGCACTGTGCCCGGCTCCCTGGAAGCAGATCTGGGGCAGGTGTCCCTCTGTGGTGGAGTTGGGTAAAGGCTTCATGGGTACATCAGTGCAGCTCACCACAGTCCTGCAGGCTCTTGGAGGCTCCATCTGCAGGTCCAGCTTCACAGGAGAGGTCAGTTGGTATTTCCAGACTCTCCAGGGAAGCCTCTTGGCAATATCCCCAAAGTCCTTCAGGTGCCACCGTCGGGTGGAGCAAATGCAGATCTCAAAGGGAAGTCCTTCTGCTGTCTTTCTCCTAAATGCCTGCCCAGGGAGTGCTAATGACAGCAGGGAGGATGTGCTCCATCTGCTTGGTGAACAACACTTACTGTAGATCTGGAAACAGGGCGGAGGTGTTTTATCAACCAGCTGATAAAAGAAAACGCCGGGGAAATTCCGGCCTGTTCCTTGTTCGCCCCGTCCCTTGGCATTTAATGACAGCGCTGATTCAGCAGCTCTTGGCTGCCCATCCCAGTCCCCACGCTGCCCATGGAGCTGTGCCAGTGCAGCTGCCTGTTCACAGGGAGATGGGGTGAGAGCAGATCCAGCTGAAAAACAGCTTTTTTTTGTTTATATGTCATTCCCACCAAGGCGGGATCAGTTCCGGGGGGTCTTCGCCACTGACACCTCGATGCCCTCATGCTGGCAGGACAGAGCCAACCTGGGGGGCAACTGGCTTTGTACTGGAGTGGTTGAGCCCAGGGCATTCTGGCTAGAGGGGACATGGTGCCCCTTGTCTCTGCTCCCTCAGGCTGGACCACAGTGGGACAGCATGTCCTTGGTCTGGTTTTCAAAGAATCATAGAATGATTTGGACTTAAAGGGACCTTAAAAGATCATCTAGTTCCAATCCCCCTGCATGGGCAGGGACACCTCCCACCAGACCAGGTTGCTCCAAGCCCCATCCAACCTGCCCTTCAACACTTCTAGGGATGGGGCAGCCACAGCTTCCCTGGGCAACTTGTGCCAGTGTCTCACCACCCACACAGGAAGTAATTTATTCCTAATTTCTGACCTAAATCCCCCTTTTTCCAGTTTAAAGCCGTCACCGCTTTTCCTCTCACTACAAACCCTTGTCAAAAGCCCCTCCTCAGCTTTCCTGGAGCCCCTTCTGGCTCTGGAAGGTGCTCTAAGGTCTCCCTGGAGCCTTTTCTTCTCCAGGCTGAACACCCCAACTCTCTCAGCCTGTCTCCAGAGCAGAGCTGCTCCAGCCCTCAGATCATCTCTGTGGCCTCCTCTGAACTTGCTCCAGTACATCCATGCTCTGCTTATGTTGAGGGGCCCCAGAGCTGGACATGGTTCTCCAGGTGGGGTCTTACAAGAGCAGAGTAGAATTTGGTTGCTGTTGGTTGTCATGTACAATGTGCCATTCACATTATTTGTAGAAGAGCAAAATGTCCTTTCTGCTGGCTGCTGGGAGGACCCTGTGCACAGCTCCTGCAGGGCATTGTAGTGTGTTTTTTCTGCTGAGATAGGACAGTTTTCAGCAAGGAGCCAGGTATATTAATAGGAATGCCCTCAATTTAGCTGCTTGTCCATATCATGGGAGCTTACAATGGGGGAATTGATCCGGCCCTTAGTCAGCACTGGGTGTTTCTGCTCCTCTGCAAGGTCTTAATAGATTTTCCTCATGCTGTGTTTGCTGTTCACTGCAGCCCTGCTCTTTAGGAAGCTGCATGAAGAAGAGATGGAGAAAAATCTGCCCCCCTCCCTGGGGTTCACCCAAGACAGGCAGGTTTGGGAATGGCTGCCTGCCTCCCTCCCCGGGCTGAAACATCCTTTGTGTCCCTAGCACCAGAGAAGCAGGAGCAACTTTGATTGACTCGCAAACCAAATATTTAACCTGGTCAGCTGAGGTGTTTCTGACAACCTCTTGTCTCTGACAGACCAGGAACACCCAGGGTAGGTCCTGCAGCTCCCCTGTGGGGCCTTTACATGTGGGAGCACCTGGCAATGCTGATCAAGGAGTCCAGGGTAGGGGTGGGTGGTGCATGATCCTGGTTTTTTCATGGTACATGTAGCCAGGGATGCTGGACAGATGTTGGTCCCACGAGCTTTTTTTCAGAGGGTAGTGGCTCAGTGTCCAGGAGCTTCTGGCAGGATGGTTGGATTATCACTAGGGTAAGACTCCTGGGTTTGCCTCTCCCTGGGGTCTTGTGCAAAGAGTCTTTCACCTGCACAGCAGCTTTGGCTTTTTGCTTGGTCTTGGGCTTGCTTTTTCATTCACACTTTCCCCTCAGCAAGAGGCAGAACATGTGCACTAGCATCCCCAGAAACATTTGTTATCCTCAGTAGTTGGCTGCTGGCTTCATCCTAAATGATTCATTTGGAGTTATGGCTTAAGTTATCCAGGAAAATTCATTTACTTTCAGCTCACTTAGAGCCTGCTGTGGTGCAGCCAGGGTGGCTGGGAAGTGCCACCCACACTGGGGTGTCAAAATACCCGTGAAACCATCCAGGAGTGGAGCAGAGCTGGAGGAGCTTGCGTGTCTCCAGGCCATTAAAGCTTACCCCTGGGGCCAGGGAGGATGTGGAAAGCAGGGATGAAACGACACCTCCTGCCTGTCCCATCCCTTCTGGATCCGGCCGTAGGAGCTGGGGAAGTTTTCCTGCAGAGCAGGGTGTGGAGGCTTCACATCTCAGCCTTTATTCAATTTTCAGGTGATAAAAACATTGCTTCCCTGCCCAGCCAGCACCTTCAAATGCTTCCTTTTCTGCAGGGAATTTGCATTTCCCTGAAAGGCAGGCCCGGTGTTATGCAAATATCTCAATGAAAGAAAGTCAAAGCCAAAGCAGGCTTCTGAGTAAGCATTCCTGGGCATTTCTTGAGCAGTCAGATGCTCTCTTGCAAATCTGTTGGCCTTGCAGGGAGGAGCAGTGTGGTGCTGCTGACTGCAGGCTCCACATTGTCCCAAGAGCAGTATCAGTCTGGAAAGGTAGAATCATAGAATATGCTGAGTTGGAAGGGACCCATCAGGATCATCGAGTCCAACTCCTGTCCCTGTGTAGGGCACCCCAAGAACCACACCATGTGCCTGAGAGCATCATCTAAATGCTTCTGGAACTCAGGCAGGCTTGGTGCTGTGACCGCTGCCCTGGGGAGCTTGTTCCAGTGCTCAGACACCCTATAGGGGAAAAACCTTTTCCTGATACCCAACCTAAACCTCCCCTGATCCAGCTTCCTGCCATTTCCCTGGGTCCTGTCATTGGTCACAGGGGTGAAGAGACCAGGACCTGCCCCATCTCTTCCCCTGGTGAAGAAGCCACAGACTGCAGTGAGGTCACCCCTCAGCCTCGTCTTCTCCAAGCTGAATAATCCAAGTGACCTCAGCTGATCAGTCATCCCATCCAGACCCTTCACCATTCTCACGGCTCTCCTTTGGATACTCTCCAATAGCTTGATGTCTATTTTATCTTGTAGTGCCCAAACTTGCACACAGTACTCAAGATGAGGTACTTAGAGGTTGCAGTGTCCCACCACTGGATTTGCTCTCCCTGGGTGCACCATTCCATGGGATGTGGCATCCCTCCTTGTGGTGTTTACATGATGGCACTGTAGGCAGGATGAGTTTCATCCTCTTCATGCCATTCCCCTGAGGACATGGTTCTTCTTCAGTGCTCTCCAAAATCACCTGGGCACCCTCCATCCCAGCCAGGTGAGCTGTGCTGCAGGACCTTCTTGCTTCCCCTTCTGGGATGGGGAGACAAGTGAGTAGCAGCATCGTATGGCATCTCCTGGCAGAGCAGGATTTTTCCTCATGCAAATCATCACAGTTTCTCTTTTGGAGATGTCAGGGCTTTTGCTGGCTTCCATAAAGCCACTGCTGGAAATCCTTCCTGTGAATGACAGGAATGCAGCTGGATGTCTCTGTTCATCTTACGTATCGAAAGGCAGTTCAGTTAAGTGACAAGAAGCAGTGGGATCTCAGTAGTTTGCCATCAGTTCCTATTTTTAGCTGGTTTTGCGTCAAACAGAGGCCAGGAGCAGCCTTGGCATGTCAGAGCTCTGCTGCATTGCAAAGGGGGATGTGATTTAAACTCATCTGGAGTGCTGGTATCTGCTTTCCCCTTCTGGTTCTCAGCCTGAAGGGATCAGCTTGATTCTAACAGGGGAGCCCAAGACCATGTCCTAAGTTGTAGGACTCTGGTCCCCTTGCCAAAGAGGTTTTCAGCACGTTTTCTTAAAGCTGTGAGAGTCCTGTTCCAGCCAGGATTTTTAATCCTTTGGCAAATCTTGAATTCCGTTTGGAACACACTCAATGAAGAGGTGAGCTGGGAGGATGCTGGCGTGGAGCACCTCAGGAAAGGGCCATAGTGTCACCTGGCCACCCTGGCCACTGGGCAGTCACAAAATCAGAGAATTGTTTGGGATGGAAGGGACACCTTCCACTAGACCCAGTTGCTCCAAGACCCATCCAGCCTGGCATTAAACACTTCCAGGGAGGGGGCATCCACAGCTTCCTTGGGCAGCCTTTTTCAGTGTCTCATCACTTTCATAATAAATAATTTATTTTCTATGTCCATCTAAATTTACCATGGAATCACATAATTGTCAGAGTTGGAAGGGATCTCTAGAGATCATCTGGTCCCACTCCCCTGCTAAAGCAGAATTGCCCAGAGCACATTACCCAGGGTTGCATCCAGGGGGGTCTGGAATATCTCCAGAGAAGGAGACTCCACAACCTCCCTGGGCAGCCTGTCCCAGGGCTCTGTCACCCTCACTGTAAATAAGTTTTTCCTCATATTTCAATGGACCTTCCCATGTTACAGCTTGTGCCCCTCATCCTGTCACTGGGAACTACTGAACAGAGTCTGGCTACATCCTCTTTGCACCCACCTTTTAGATACTTGTAGACATTAATAAAAGTCTCCCCTCAGCCTTCTCTTCTCCAGGCTAAAGAGTCCCAGCTCTCTCAGCCTTTCCTCATAAGGAAGATGCTCCAGTCCCCCTGTCATCTTTGTCACCCTCCCCTTTTAGCTTAAAACCACTGTCACTTGTCACTACAGGCCATGGTAAAATTTCTGTGCACTGGCTCCATCTTCTTCCTCCAAAGTGATGCTCAGTTCTCCCTCCTCTTTCCAGCTTCTTCCCCCATGTCCTGTGTTTATGGGATGTAACTTGGGCTGAGGACAAGGGGCTTCACATACATGGGCTCAGCAGTGGTGGGACTGTGCAAAGCAAGTGGAGACACATGTATCCTGCCAGCCAGAGCAGCTGCAGCTTTTGGCATCCCATCCCCTTTGATCTTTTATTTGAAATAAAACCACCTTTATTTGTTCTGGAAGCTCTCACAGGCAAGGGGCAGGTGTCTCTGGGCACCTGCCAGCACCGTGTCCCTTGGTGCTGGGTGTTTTGTACAAGAGTAGCAGTGGCCCTGGTCTTCTCCCTGTTGCTGGTGGTGGCCCCAGTGCAGGGGGGCAGGAGAGAGTACAGGATCAGGCCATGGCCACAGATGACAGCTCAGAGGTATCTGCTTTGTCCTCTGAGCTTTGTCAACGTGTTGTCTTTGCAGATGAGGGGGTCGAGTGCACCCTCAGTGACTCTGCAGTCATCACCAAGCTGGGTGGGAGTCATGGTCCGGTTGAGGGTAGGAAGGGCCTGCAGAGGGACCTGGACAACCTGGGTTGATGGGACGAGACCAATTGTATGAGATTCAAGCAGGCCAAGTGCCAGGTCCTGCACTTGGACCACAACAACCCCATGCAACACTACAGGCTTGGGGAAGAGTGGCTGGAAAGTGCCCTGCAGAAAAGGACCTGGAAGTGCTGGTCCATAGCCAGCTGAGTATGAACCAGCACTCCCAGGTGGCCAAGAAGTCCACCAGCATCCTGGCTCGTATCAACAATAGTGTGGCCAGCAAGACCAGGGCAGGGATTGCCCCCCTGTATGTGGCACTGGTGAGGCTGCACCTGGAACCCTGGGTTCAGTTTTGGGCCCCTCACAACAAGAAGGACATTGAGGGGCTGGAGTGTGTCCAGAGGAGACCAATGGAGCTGGTGAAGAGTCTGAAGCACAAGTCATATCAGGAGCAGCTGAGGGAACTGGGGCTGTTCAGCCTGGAGAAAAGGAAGCTGAGGGGAGACCTCACTGCTCTCTACAACAACCTGAAAAGAGGTTGCAGTGGGGTGGGGTTTGGGCTCTTCTCCCAAGTAACAAGCAAGAGGACAAGAGGAAATGGCCTCATGTGTGCCAGGAGAGGTTTAGATTGGATTTTAGGAAAAATTTCTTTCCCAAAAGGGTTTTCAGGCACTGGAACAGGCTGCCCAGTGCACTGCTGGAGTCACCATCCCTGGAGGAATTTCAAAGCCATGTAGATGTGGTGCTTATCGTTTAGTGGCTTATGGTGCTTAAGGTGGATGTGGCTGGGTTAACAGTTGGACTCCATGATCTTAAAGTTCTTTTCCAACCAAAACTATGCTATGATTCTGTGATTCTGTGCCTGGGCACCATTGGTTGGACCTTGCAGCATCCCATGCAGGATCCCTTCACTTCCTCCATGTTTTTTAATGATTCTGGCACACCCATCATGTTTCCTCCAGCATTTCTCTGTATTATTAGCAGCCCTGGGGTACCTCTGAGTACCTGCATGCAACATCTCTGTCCCATCCTGCTGGAAAAGGGACAGCTCTGGAAGGCTGTTTCAAGGGGTGGTTTCTGCTGTGGGGGTGACAGCAGTCAGGGTTGGTGAAGACAAGGAACCGTCCCAGGATTTTCCATGCAGCACTGTCTTCTTGGGGTGGTGGCTTTCCCTTCAAAAGTGCTTCAGTGCCCAGCACGAGGGAGAGGGCTGGCCCCCAACAGCCTGTCACACAGTATGTGTGACTCTGTGTCTCCATGGGATGAAATGTGTAGACCAAATTCTGGAAGTCAAGGATGAGGGGGTTTGGGAGGACAGCCATTGAGAGCATAGGATCTGGATGGTGGAGGAAGCTGAAGGACCCACAAACCCCATCTCAGCCTTGTGCCATTGACTTGGAAGAGCTGCCCTTCCCCAGAGCTTGGCTTCTCTGGTCAGTGCTGGCTGTAGCCCGATGCCACCAGAGAAGGTCTTTCCATGGAGCTCATCACAGGCAGAGCACGTTTTGTTCTCTCCAGTGCTGCCATTCCCAGCATGTCATGGATCAGAGTGTACTTTCAACACTGTCCACAGATCGAAATCCACCAGTTGGGTAGCCTGAGTTCCCTGGAGCCCCCTTCTTGGTCAACACATGTCCCATCAAAGCCACTGCAGCTGGTTGGCTTTGGGGGTTGTGCAAGACGTGCCGACGACACAGACAGGGCTGCAGGTGCCCTTTGGTCAGAGCTGCTGTTGGCTTGATGGGGAGGTAGGAACCAGGCAGAATAGGTGCATCTTCACATCGAGGTGCTAGCACCGACTGGAGACATGTGAAATAGCAAAGTTCAAGTCTGGTGGAAAAGGAGGTCGTTGAAAACCAGGGGCCAGAGCACCAGCGCTGGGGTGGGCGGTGGAAAAACTAAATGCAGGCTGCAGCTCTCCCAGAAATAACCTCCCTGGCATGGGATCTAGCTGTAATTGGAAGGGGAGGTCACAACAACCCCTCTGTACCCTTCCTGAGTTGCTGCCCATGCTCCTGGTGCTTCCCCTGTAAGCGCCGTCACTGCCCTCCTGCATTTTGCCCTTTAAGCACCTGCCACAAGTATTAACATCCTCCTGAAATGCTGCAAGAAACCACAAGAAAAGATGAGCAGATGTTCAGCCTTGACTGAGACTTGGGGTGGGAGAGGCATGCAGGGGGGTTGGGAAGGGACTGGGGTTGGCTTTCCCCCCCATCGTGTGAGTTTTGGGGCAAGGATGCTGCTTAAGGATTTTTTTTTCTTTCCAAGGAAGCCAGGAAATGCCCCATGAGATGCAGAGTTGTTTGGGTTTTTGTTTTTTTTTCTTTTCCCTGATCCCTCTGGCCAAAAGAAATCCCTGAAGGGGGGAGCAGGTCCCCAGTATTTGGGGTACCTGACTTCCCTTTGCATCAGGCACTGGAGCATGGGGACTGGCTGTCCCCAAATGACCAAGCCTTTAATCCCCAACCCCCCCAAAAAAAAGAAGCCCTCCAGGGCACACCCTCTGCAGATCTGGGAGGCAGCCAGCCCAAAGCCTGCTATTACTTTTCCCCTCGGAGTTGGCCTCTTTCCGTGCCCCCCCCCCCACCCCTGGCTGTTGTTTTGGTGGGGTTTGTTTTTTTTCTCCTTCTTTCCCTTCAAATCCAAGCCAGGAAGAGCCTCTGACATCAGCTCCTCACAGCTGCTGGGGGAAGGCAGCAGAGGGGATATCCCAGATCATAAAACCAGGTTCTCGCTGCCACTGGCTGCCTGTGAGTCC
>NW_009951940.1:455881-461658 GCF_000747805.2 Chaetura pelagica
TGCTTGGGACACAGCCAGTGCTGGGCACAGGGTGGGAAGGACAGGGGGGGGGGGGATGCTGATTTTGGCTGGGAGAGCCTTTTTCTAGCCAGTGCTCAACATTCGGTGCCTTTTGTATGTTTTTTATGAGCTGCTTCTGGTGGTTGGATTCCTATCGGTGCAAGGAGGAGTTAGGTTAAAAAAAACCCCACACCTCGAATTCAAGCTGCTTGGGGGTTACATATGGGGTGAAAACCAGCTAAAGGGCTGCTCAGAGGGTTCCTGGAGCATCTCACCTTCCTTCCAGGGCATTGTCCCATAAGCAGTGGACAGGAGGGGCAGGCCTGGCACCGGTGGCCATCCTTGGGTCAGCACAGGGTCTGTGTCCCATGGGGGCTGTGAACCAGCACCAAAGCAGCCGAAAGGGAAAAACAACTCCCAGAGGGCTGTTTTAGGCACTTTCCACACTGTGCCTCAGCCTCTCTTCAAAGGAAAAAAGTGCAAGTAACAGATAAAAAGGGCTCAGTCGTGTTCCCGGGGCCTCTCAGCTTACACAGCACCACCAAGACTCTGCTCTTCCTTTCATCTGCCTGGCTGGCTCGCTGGCTCATCTTCCCCCTTCCTCCTTTCCTGGGTGCCTCCTGCTTGCAAATCTCTGTGCTGACATCGTGCTGGCATCTTTCCCCACTGCCTAAATACCACCCAGCTCCTTACATCTGACCAGGAGCTATAAAATCAGGGGCTGTACAGCTCTTTTCTGCCAGTTCATGCGGGAACCAGCATGTACTGTGCTCTGAAAAGGATGTGGAGGAAGATGCAGGAACCAGTTTATCTTGCAGGTGGCTTTCTGTGGGCTGCCAAGAGCTCTCCATCGGTTTCCCTCTGTGTCTGGGCAATTTTAATCCTCCTTCTTGCTGTTTTGCTCAGAAAATGTCCCCTGCAGACATAGAAACAAAAAAATAACCACTTGGAAGATGAACCCAGCCGGGTTCTCCCAGCAGTTGGTGCCGGGCACTGCAGATCCCCTCACCCGCTGCCGCTTCCCCGTGGTGTCCAGCATGGCTCTTCCAGGACATCCCTGTTTGCTCTTTCCAACCCTGCACCTGGAGCAGGATGTGCTGGTGGCAACTTATGCCTCTGTCCCCAGGAGACGGCGGCTCCTGCAGGGTGTTTTGTTTCTGTTGCTCGCCTCCCCAAGCTTTCCTGTTTCCTTCCGTGCAGATGCAGCCAGAGGAGATCTCAGCACATTTACTTTCCTCTGGCCAGGCCCTGGCTGGGGTTGAGGGCTGGGGACAGTACTGTGGTTCCCTAGACCCTGGGAACCTCTACTCCTTGGCAGCAGTCCTGGTGGTTCTGGTGGCAATGGTGCTGCTGATGGCTGTGGTAGTGCTGGTGGTGGTGGCAGTGGTGGTGGCAGTGGTGCTGTTGGCAGTGATGGTGGCAGTGGTGTCACTGGTGGTGCTACTGGTGCTGGTGACAGTGTTGGAGATGGCAGTGGTGCTGCTGCTGCTGATGGTGGTGCTGGGTCAGCTTGTGCATGTGACCAAACCTCATAGACCTGCTCACTGCAGTCACTTATGGCAGTGGTAGGTGTGTGCAGAAGTCCTAAGTGGGAATAAACTGGGATAAATGGCTCAGAAACTTGCAGTCCATTTTCAGGGTGATGGCAATGCTCATGGCAGGGGTGGGATTGGGAGCAGGGAGGGTAGGACTTGATCAGCCCTAAGGGGAAAGGGCCAGTTGGTGCCTTGCTGTGGGGGCTCAAACCAGGAGAGAGATTGAGTAAATCATAGAATTCATAGAACAGTTTGGGTTGGAAGGAACCTCAATGATCATCCAGTCCCAACCCCCATGCATGGGCAGGGGCACCTTCCACTTTCCTTTGCCTGGGGAGTCACTGTGCTTAGGAAAACCTAACCTGGCCAACTGCATGGTGCTGGCCTGAGCACCAGCAGCATAGCTGTGAGGTCTGGCATCTGCTCACAGGTCCAGCCCTGGCCTTTATTTTGCCTCAAGGTGCCAGGAGGAAGAGCAGCCCCATCCCTGCTGTTGCAGCGTCCATCTCTGAGCAGTTGGGAAGCCAAAGTCATTATGTGTATGATTCTTTGAATCAGTGTAATGATGATTCTATGATTCTATGGTAATGGAACCACTTGAGTTGGACAGGAGTCATTAGGAGAGCCCTGTGATCACCTCTCCTTTGGGTTGTAGGCAGGGAGGGAGGTTGGTGCTTAAGGTGGATGTGGCTGGGTTAACAGTTGGACTCCATGATCTTAAAGTTCTTTTTGGGGAAACAGGCTGAGAGAGTTGGGGCTGTTCAGGCTGGAGAAGAGAAGGCTCCAGGGAGACCTTAGAGCACCTTCCAGTGCCTGAAGGGGCCCCAGGAAAGCTGGGGAGGGGCTTTCGCAAGGGCATGGAGTGATGGGACAAGGGGTAATGGTTTTGAAGAGGTTAGATTTAGGTTAGACATTAGGAAGAAATTCTTCACTGTGAGGGTGATGAGACCCTGGCCCAGGTTGCCCAGGGAAGCTGTGGCTGCCCCATCCCTGGAGGTGTTGAAGGGCAGGTTGGATGGGGCTCTGAGCAACCTGGTCTGGTGGGAGGTGTCCCTGCCCATGCAGGGATGATCTTTCAGGTCCCTTCCAACCCAACCCATTAATAATTCTAGATAGTGCTGAAGTCAGCAGGATATTTATTCCCTTGGCAGGTCATTCATTTTAGCTGACATACCCTTTTCCACACTGTTCTGCCGTGCTCAGGGCTGGTGACTGGCAGCGCAGCCGGTAGCGCCGGGGATGGTTTGCGATTCAACATCCATCAGGGATTTATGAGCTTTTGGGGCTGGGTTGCTGGGATGTGCAATTCCCAAAATACTTGAAACGCTTCCACGGGAGGGGAGATGTTGTGGGAAAGGAGCACTCGTTGTTCTCGTACGGGTCCCAGTGAACGTCCATGACTGGCAGTGAGCATGCCCAAGCCAATAAAAAATCAGATGGTGTCCAGAGCACCGAGGGAGCAGGAACTGGGTGTTGGGTGCTGGTGGGGAGCAAGCTCCAGCTCCTGGCATGTGATGCTGGCCTTGGTGCTCACAGGGGGTGGGTTTAATCCAGGACACTGTTAGACACAGGCACAGTTTCATAGAATCATAGAATGGTTTGGGTCGGAAGGGACCTTAAAGATCATCTAGATCCAACCCCCCTGCGTGGGCAGGGACACCTCCCACCAGAGCAGATTGCTCCAAGCCCCATCCAACCTTAATGCTCATTTTGGAAGTGAACAGACCCTGCAAGAGAAGTGATGGGTGGGAACGTCACATTAAGCCAGGGAAGAGAGCAAATTTCTCTTCCCATATTGCAAGAGCATTGTAAAGTTTGAGCAAAGATCCCAGCTGCCATGGTCCAGCTGGGGAGGGTGAGCTGCCCCAAGGGGGATCAGCATTGCCTTGGGGCTGAGGTGCTCTGAATCTGACCCAAAAATTCCCCCTGGGATGTCCCACTCATCCCTACAGCCCAGGCTGGGTTTGAACTTCACAAAGCATCCTTGCAAATTATTAGTTTTCATAGAATCCTAGACAATGGTTTGAGTTGGAAGGAACCTTAAAGATCATCTAGTTGCAAGCTCCCTGCAATGGGAGGGACACATCCCACTAGACCAGGTTGCTCCAAGCCCTATCCAACTTGGCCTTGAACACTTCCAGGGAGGGTTTTTCTTCAGCATCCTAAAGAAAAGGAAAAACCCAACACATTCTAACTGAAGGAGTCCACGGGTCAACACTGCTAATCCCAGAGCAGAGCTGGGTCCATCCCATCTCCTCCTGGTTCTAGGGTAGTGTTACCTGGGTTTTTTTACAGGAAAAACAGGGAGTCAGGATGTAATGTAGCTGACAGAGGGATTTGGGACAAGTTGGAGGGGGAAAGGGAACACATCAGGGTCTGTGGAGGAGCTGGGGAGGGCTCAATGCCAAAATCCCCTGGAGTTTTGGCCCTTTCCCAGCTCCTACCCCTCTCTAAGAACCTTTCCTAAATCCCAGCTGTAAACTCATGGGTGCAAGGATGTGCTGTGTGTCTGGGCTTGCACATGCTGGTGAAAATAAAGAACTAGTGCCCTGCCAGCAGGAAAGCCCACGATTTTAGCAGCCATGCTGGGCATGTTTTGGAGAGCAGCCCCACTTCCCCCTGCCACCTCGCCTGGTGGCACCTTGTCCCCTCTGCTATTTGATTTTTATTTTTCTCTTTTTTTGGTGTTTGATTGTTTTGCCATTTGATTTTATTTTTTCATTCCTGGGGCCTGCTAGTGAAGTAGGAGCCAGCAAATGGGGTTGGAGATGATGCTCAGGCACGATGGAGCCAAGCGGCAGCACCTGGGCGGTGCGATGAGCTGGGTCAGTGCTCAGGACACCTCCCTCCTCCCACTTCGTCTGGTTGCATTGGGATTAAACATCCCAGAAGGGAAAGTTTCTGGGCTCTGGGGCATCAGGAGGAGAGGTGAGGGGCTGCATGCCAGCCAGACATGGGTTACTTATGTGCTTATGGTCTATTTTGAGGCTCTGGCGCTAAGCAGCTGCTGACCCGGGGAAGGGACCAGCTTCAAAACAAGAGTCTGGTGGGAAACAACCCAGGGAAGCTCTGGGTTTCCCTTAACTCCGAGCAGGGCTTGGCAGCACCCTCTGAGCCCACCCTCTCTCAGAGATTGAGCATTTCCACGTTGGGAATTGGATTCTTCCCACTGCCATCCTGGGAGGTGGAGATGCCCCGGGGTTGCGATGCTGCAGTGGTGATGGGGATGCAGAGGAGCCAGCAGGGACATGCATCCATCACCAGGGTTGGCAGAACTGCCTGCTCACTGCCCCCACCTCTGCTTTCCCCCCCCCCCCTTGCCCCCGAGAAGCTCATTTGCAGGCAGCTTAGTTGTCCTAAGAGCATTAGTGGTGCATTTGGTGGCCATGAGCCGCTTGAGCAGCGCTGGGAGCGTGTGGCTGATTAAAGGGCAGCAGCAGCTGGTTTGGGCAGTGCCAGCTTGGGGGTGAAAGTATCTGCCATGCATTTGGGGGTGCACGAAGGTGAGGTCTTGTGGGGACAGGATGGGTGCTGGGGGTGTCAGCTTGTGTGGCTCGGGTGCTTAAATTCACCAGCTGGGTGATGGTGTGGGTCCCTTCCCTGCCATGGGCTTTTCTCCTTTGTTGGTGAGTTGTCCCCGTGGGATTTCAGTGCCATTTCAGCTTTCCAGATGATATTTGAGCTGTTTTCTTTAAAAGCCACCTTGCTTTCTGATCTCCCGGGAAGATGAGCACGGTCAGGGAAGCTTGTACGGGATGCAGCGGGTACGGGTGCGTTCTGGGGCACCGTGTGTCAGATCACAGAACGGTTTGGGTTGGAAAGAACCTTAAAGATCATCCAGTTCCAAGCCCCTTGCATAGGCAGGGACACCTCCCACTGGATCAGGTTGCTCAGAGCGCCATCCAACCTACCCTTGAACACTTCCAGGGAGGGAACATTGGTCCTCCCACCCCAGCCAAGGGCTTCCTTGGAGCCATCCCGAGGAGAACGACACCCTTACCCACCATCTTTCCCTTTCCCTCCGCAGCCTCGCTCTCTGCCGGGATTTATGGAGGTGCTGAGGAGCAGCCCTGAGCCCCACGCCCCCCAGCAGCCTTCCCCGTGAAGCAGCAACCCCCCGTCCTCCTCCTCCTCACCGCCCCTCGCCCCTCCATCCCCACCCTCCGACTCAACCATTCAAGGCTCCCGTGCATGGATCGCCCCAGCGATGCGCCGCTCCCGGACGCCGCCGACGCCGCCCCG